>NW_024400285.1:0-39112 GCF_905171765.1 Bufo bufo
GTCACACTCTAGTCAGCTAATTAATCCATATCCTCTGAGCAAAGGGTACCTCAAAATCGTGACTTTGGGTTTTCATAAACTGTAAGCCATAATCATCCAAATTATAACAAATAAAGGCTTGAAATATCTCGCTTTACATGTAATAAGTCTATCTCATATGTTAGTTTCACCTTTTAAGTTGCATTACTGAAATAAATGAACTTTGCACGATATGCAAATTTTTCGAGTTTCACCTGTATGTTCTAAAGCCTTTATTGTTGTGTATTAGTGGCAAAAAAAAGAAAAAAATTGCTGTTTTTCGGTGAAGTGACAAAATTAAATTCCTTTTTATTTACTTATTTGATCTAACAGTAGGTCAGACAGAGAAGTGACAGGCCCTGCACAGGGGAGGGTCAGAGGCCTAAATGTTTCTGGCGCAGGCACAGATTGCAGCAGAGTAAGAGGGCGTGGCAGCAAGGGTCACTTCCAGAGGTCTGAGCTCCCAGTATCAGCTAGCGGTCATGTCTTGACCATCAACCCAGCAGTTTTTAAACGGTTGACTCGGTCATCCACTTTGTCCCAAGTGACATCAGACATCCCCAGCCAAGAGTCGGTGGGTTTGTCAGACACAACCCTTAGTTGGCATGGCCCGGGAGCAGGCCCTTTGCCCTCACCTGTTCTTTACCTGCCTCTGTCCTTTTCTGTTCCGCCAGAGAAGTATTATATGCTGTGGGCTCAGCTCCACTATACAGCGAGGACGAGCTACTAGAGGACAGTCAGCAGCTACTGCCCAGCCAAGATCTGGAAGAGACATCCGCCGCTTCCTCTGGTGGGAAGGCAAGTGGTGATGAGGAGAGCGGCGTGGGAGCTGGTGTTGCAAGCGGTCAGGCTCCTGGCTCAGAGACCGTTAAAAAGGACATCAGTGATGTGCAGACAGTACTCGATAATGATGTAGCTGATTGCAATTGGGAGCCGGGTGACGAAAGGTCTTCATCATCATCGGTAGAAGAGGGTTGCAGCTTGTGCGTGAGGCAGCGGCAGAGCCAGCAAGTCGGTAGCGTAGCCGGTAGTCAGCAGGGTGGCAGCAGTGGGAGGTCGGATGCCAAACGTGCCCGGGGTAGACCACCCGCTTCGCAGGAACCTACCTACCCGGAAAGTAGTGGTGCAGGCGTTCACGGAGGCAGCAACGGTAGAAGTCAGTCAGTGGGGAGTGTTGGGGGTAAAATCACATACTCGGCAATGTGGTGATGAGCCGCCGGAGGAGGTGAACATGGCCATTTTCCGAATCCATGGGCAGAAGGTGAAGCATAGCCAGGGTGCCAATGTTGGCACCATGGCCCTGCTTCAACATATGCATTGTCATTATAAAGTGGCCTGGGAGAACCGTGGCCCCAATGTGGTGGTCCAGCCTACTGCAGCAACCGCTGCATCACCCAGTGGCACGCACCCGTATTCAGGCAGTCAAGGCTCAACCACCTTTGCCGAAGGGAGCTGTCTGTCCTTCCCATCATCTACCAGTCCTGATGCTCCTGCTCCTCACCCTCCTACTCCTCATCAGTCATTCCATCAGAAATCTATCACTGAAGCGATTTCCAAGAGACAACAGTGCACTCATCCAATGGCACAGAAGCTGAAAGTGCTCCTGACCAAATTGGTGGTGCTGCAGTCCCTCACTTTCCAAGTGGTTGACTCTGCGCTAGTGTTGATCGTGCATGCACGGCTAAAAAGCAGTTCAGCTCGAGCATCTCAATGCTTGGCACATGGAAGTATTCAGCCGAATACCGCATGTGCTCGAGCACAGTGCTTGAGTCTCCTCCCCGCACGTTTCTTTGCTGCTATGCAGCGAATAAACGTGCAGGTAAGTACTGCCCTCACTGTAATACCATAGCCATGTTGGTCACTGGCTACGTTGATCAGCACAATGTTGACTGGCTGGCCGAAACGGTCATCGGGTGCTATATAGCACCCTATGACGCGTGTTTGGCTCAGTCTTAGTCAGGAAGAGCTGTGCTGAGAAAGGGACAGACAGTGTAGGGAGTGATATAGGAATAATGTTATTAGAAAAACTTTTCAGAGACCCAAAAGTCCTTTTAAGGACTATTGTTGTGATATATATTTTTAGCGCAACCTGCGCTAAATTGCTAAATCTTAACAGACCCAAAAGTCCTTTTAAGGACTATTATTGTATGTAGCAGCAGCAATATCTATTTTTAGTGCAAACTGAGCTAATTAGCTAAAACTTTACAGACCCAAAATTCCTTTTAAGGACTGCTGTGTGTGGCAGCAATATCTACTTTTAGCGCATTCTGCGCTGAATAGCGTGCAATAGTTAGGCCGCTGCAGACAGCGACATTAGCTGCGCCACATCTCCTGTGTAAATTGTGCTCATTTAAAAATACCTGCGACATCCAGTGTCCATTTTCCGTAGACAGTGTCTGCTGCGTATAGTGACATTAGCTGCGTCACATCTCCAGTGTAAAGTATGCGCATCCCAAAAATATCTGTGACATCCAGTTTCCTTTTACAGTAGACAGTGTCTGCTGCGGACAGTGACATTACCAGTGCCACAGATTCTGCAGTATAACGTGTGCGCTGAAAAAACCTGTGACATCCAGTGTACTTTTTCAATAGATGGTGTTCGCTGCAGACATGACATTAGCTGCGCCACATCTCCAGTGTAAAGTGTGTGCATCCAAAAAAATATCTGTGACATCCAGTGTACTTTTTCCGTTGATTGACGGTGTCCACTACGGACAGTGACATTTGCTGCGCCACATCTCCTGTGTAACGTGTGTGCATCCAAAAAATATGTGACATACAGTGTACTTTTTCAATAGATGGTGTGCGCTTCTGACAGTGACATTACCAGTGCCACATCTGCAGTGTAGCGTAGGGTAGGTGTTCTGCATTATGGTGCTTTTTTTTGGAAAGTGCGGACAACAAACGAATAGTAGTTTGCAACCTGTGCCGTACCAAAATTAGCCGGGGCGTGAACACTAGCAACCTCACCAGTAGTGTTGAGCGCGAATATTCAAAAATCCATTTTTTCCCCCCGAATATCGACACTTTGAGAATTCACGAATATTTAGTGCAATATATTCGTAATGCCGAATATTCATTTTTTTTGTTTTTTTTGACAGTACATATCAGGTGAATCTCCCTCTCTTCTAGCTTGTAGGCCAATGAGAAGGCTTTGGCACAGATTAGCAACATCTATAGCAACCAATAGAAAAGTTGCCTACCCCACGCTGGTATTTCGCGCACATTATGCGAATAATATATTGCCGATTTACGCAATCAAGAATTTGCGAATTCACAAATATATAATTAATATTCTACATAATATTTGCAAAATATTGCGAATTATAATATTGCCCCTGCCGCTCATCACTACTCACTAGCATGAGCCACCACATGGCTTCCAAGCACCGGGATAAGTGGGACGAACACCTGCGTCCACAATCTGTGTATGTGGGTCACACCACTGCCTCCTCTTCCCCTGTGTTACGTGCTGGCCAATCCCCTGTTGAAGGAGCAGGCCCAGATGCCTCCCGCCCTGCACCTGAAACTTCGTAAGCACCATCAGCGACCACATCCACTTCGGTGTCCCAGTGCAGCGTCCAAATGTCCATACCCCAGGCATTTGAACACAAGCGCAAATACCCAGCCACCTACGCACAGCCCATAGCACTAAATGTGCAGCTTTTCAAATTACTGGGCCTGGAATTGTTGCCATTTAGGCTTGTGGACACTGAGGCCTTCTGCAGACTGAAGTCGGCGGCCGCCCCGCATTATGCAGTCCCCAGCCACCACAATTTTTCAAGGTGTGCCATACCATACACCAACATGTGTCCTGTAACATCACACGTGCCCTGACCAACGCAGTTACTGGGAAGGTCCACTTAACCACGGACACATGGACAAGTGCATTCGGCCAGGGACGCTACATTTCCCTGATGGCACACTGGGTGAATGTTGTGGAGGCCGGGAGCGAGTCGTACCCTGGGATGGCACAAGTGCTACCGACGCCAAGGATTGCGGGCCCTACGTCGATCAGGGTTTACGCCAGCACCTACGTTGGTGGCTCCAACCCCCAATTCTCCTACTCCAGTTCCTCCTCCACTTCCACCTCTGAATTATCCACGTACAGCAACAGTCAGCCATGAGTCAGTAGCTGGAAGCAGTGTAGCACTGCAGTGGGGAAGTGGCAACAGGCCGCGCTGAAGCTGATATGCTTAGTGAACAAACAGCACACCGCTGCATAGCTGTGGCAGGGGATAAGAGACTAGACTGAGCTGTGGCTCTCACCACTCAACCTAGAACCAGGCATGGTTGTGTCTGATAATGTCTGTAACTTGGTGGCGGCTTTGGAGCTTGGCAATCTCACACACATCCCATGCCTAGGCCACGTCTTAAACTTAGTGGTTCAGCGGTTGCTTAAAACCTACCCCAATTTGCCTGATCTATTGGTGAGCTACTTACGGAAATGTGCACACACGCGGCACACATTTCCGCAAGTCATCGACAGCTTCAGCCGGTCTGTCAATGCTGCAGCAGCACTTGAAATTGCCAGCTCACCGGCTGTTGTGCGACGTGAACACGCTCTGGAACTCCTACGTTCCACATGTTGGCCAGGCTTTGTGAGCAGCAGAGGGCAATAGTAGAATACAAGATGCAACATGGTCATCGCCTTTCTAGTCAGCTTCCGCTATTCACAAGCGAGGAGTGGGCATGGATGTCTGACCTCTGTTAGGTTTTAGGAAACTTAAAAGAATCAACACAGATGGTGAGCGGCGATAACGCTATTATCAGTGTAAGCATCCCACTTCTGTGTCTACTCAAACGCGAGCTGCTCACAATAAAGGATGACGCTTTGCATGTGGAAGAGGTGATAATAGGTGAAGACATTATACACGGTGATAGCCAGACCACCCTCAGTTCGTCTTCTCAGCACGAATTGGACGATGAAGAGGAGGAGGAGGAGCAGGAGATGGTTGACTCCACTACAGAGGGTAGTACTTATGGAAATTTAATTCCATCTGTTCTGCGTGGGTGGGCAGAAGAGGAGGAAGAGGATGAGAAGATTGAGAGTGACCCTCCCGATGATGACAGCGAATTCTTGCCTGTTGGTACTCTGGCACACATGGCTGACTTCATGTTAGGCTGCCTTTCCAGCGACCAACGCGTTATATGCATTTTAGACAAAACGGATTACTGGTTGTTCACCCTTCTCGACCCCCGATACAAAAAGAACTTCTCATCTCTTATTCCCCTGGTGGAGAGGACGAGCAAAGCAGTGAAATACCAGAAGGTCCTTGTTGAAGAATTGCTCCAAAAATTTTCATCTGACAACGCCAGCGGCAGAGTCCGTAGTTACTTGGGCAACTGAGGAGGAGAAACAATGGAACACACAGCAGTTCCAACAGAGGCAGAGAAACACTCTCCAAAGCCTGAGTCGGTTTCATGACACCCCGCCAGCACCCTCACCCTGATGCACGGCCTAGTGTCACAAGGAGTGAAACATTTTGGAAGATGGCAAAGGAGTACATAATAGACTGTGTCAGTGTCCTCAATGATCCCTCAGTGCCTTACAACTACTGGGTGTCCAAGCTGGACACGTGGCATGAACTGCCTTGGAGGTGCTGGCTTGCCCTGCCGCCAGTTTTTGTCTGAGCGGGTATTTAGTGCTGCTGGTGGCATTATAACAGATAACCGTATCCGCCTGTCAACTGAAAATGCTGACAGGTTGACTCTTATAAAAATGAACAAGGCCTGGATTGAACATGACTTCTCAACTCCACCAAAGGAAAGCTGATGAACATAAAGACACTTTAAATGTGTTTATAATGTACTGAATACACTCTATTCCCATGCACCCCTTCCACCACAAATAAGGGTAAATGGTTGAATCCTCCTTTTCTCATCCTCCTCCTCCCCTTCATCATATTAACATTCTTATTTGTCACATATAATGCCCTTGCATATAATGTTTTAAAGGGTCAGCTCACCTGTAGGCCCTTGCATATAATTTTTTTAGGGGGTCAGCTCACCAGTAGGCCTTCACCTACAATCTTTTATAGGGTCAGCTCACCTGCAGGCCCTTACATATAATGTTTTACAGGGTCAGCTCACCTGCAGGCCCTCACCTACAATCTTTTACAGGGTCAGCTCACCTGCAGGCCCTTGCATATAATGTTTATTAGGGTCAGCTCACCTGTAGGCCCTCGCATATAATTGTTTTACAGGGTCAGCTCACCTGCAGGCCCTCGCATATAATGTTTTACAGGGTCAGCTCACCTGCAGGCCCTCGCATATAATGTTTTACAGGGTTAGCTCACCTGCAAGCCCTCACCTACAATCTTTTACAGGGTCAGCTCCCCTGCAGGCACTCATCTACAATCTTTTACAGTTTCAGCTCACCAGCAGGCCCTCACCTACAATCTTTTATAGGGTCAGCTCACCTGCAGGCCCTTGCTTATAATTTTTTACAGGGTCAGCTCACCTGCAGGCCCTCACCTACAATATTTTACAGGGACAGCTCACCAGCAGGCCCTCACCTACAATCTTTTACAGGGTCAGCTCACCTACAGGTTCTCACCTACAATCTTTTACAGGGTCAGTTCACTTGCAGGCCCTCGCATATAATTTTTTACATGGTCAGCTCACCTGCAGGCCCTCACCTACAATATTTTACAGGGTCAGCTCACCAGCAAGCCCTCCCATACAATCTTTTACAGGGTCAGCTCACCTGCAGGTTCTCACTTACAATCTTTTACAGGTTCAGCTCACTTGCAGGCCCTCGCATATAATTTTTTACAGGGTCAGTTCACCAGAAGGCCATCAATCATAATTTTTCAAAGGTGTATGATGCCCTCCTTTATGTGTAATAAAGGGTGTATTGGAGTGCCGGTTCCTTGTAATTTTTGGTAGCCCTTTCACTTAGTGCATGGGCTTTATGAGTGTAGGAATCCCACTACCTGAACAATTGTACCACAATGTGAATGAGGCCCTCCTTTATGTGATATACAGATTGTATCGGAGTGCCTCTTCATTGTAATTTTTGGCAGCACTTGCACTTTATATGCAAGTAAATAGATAGGAAAGAATGTCTCCTAACAATTTTTCCTCTAATATCGATTTTATTTTTTGTTTTGTGCGTATTATTGTCAGTCTGTAAAAGTGGCACACTACTCGGAAAACATCGATCCCAGCAGCGACCTGGGAGTCCAAGATGCATCCAGACATCCTCCCCATGCTGTTCCCGAACCATTTCAGTGGTGTTTCCATCAATTTCTGACCTTTTCCTATGAACCAGACACCCTTCCCTCCTTCAGAGCAGGGGGTGCCTGGTTTAATGCTTGGGTTGTCCCATTGACTTCCATTGTGCTTGGGTGCTCGGTAGAGCACCAGAGCATCCTGAGATGTTCGGCCCTGGCATCCGAGCACTAAGGAGCTCGATCAACACTACTCTCCACCAAGCCATCATTTCTTTGCCAAAAAGGCAGTACCAGCCCTGCACAAATATATAGGACAGAAGTAGGGCCAGTCCTTTAGCCTATCGGTGTCTTTCAAAGTGCACGGCAGCGCTGATGTGTGGAGCTATAACTACGGTCAAGGACAATATATGTCCTTTACAGCCCACTGGGTAAATGTGGTTCCTGCCTCGCCAAACCAGCAACTTGGCCAGGTGATGCCGCTTCCGCCTCCACATTCTAACGCCGTTGGTCCTGCAACAATGTCCGCCTCTGCCTCCTCATCCTCCACCATATCCTCAGCCTCCACTGCAGATACAATTTACAGTGCTCCTCCAGCATACCACATGTGCAGGGCATGGCGGTGTCACACTGTTCTAAACCTCGTTTGCCTGGGAGAAAAGAGTCACACAGGGAAGGAACTGCTTTGTGTCCTTCATCAAGAAATCGAATCCTGGCTTTCTACGTGACAATTTAGAAAGAACATGGTGTCGGCTCTGCGTTAAAGAGGGCTGAGCCATGCGCCCTGTATGGCACACGTGTTCAATCTGGTTGTCAAGCAGTTCCTGAAGTCTTCCACCCATCTGCAAGACATCCTAAAAATGGCCAGGAAACTTTGCATGCACTTCAGCCACTCGTACACCGCCAAGCACACCCTCCTTGAGCTGCAGTGGCATAACGGCATCCCACAACATAGGCTGATATGCAACGTTTCCACCCATTGGAATTCCAACATCCATATGTTTGAACAACAATAAGAACAGTTATTTGTCAGTCGCCAAAACTACGGGATGAACAAACGTCATTCCACTGCTTCATATCCTGGAACAGATGCTGGTACATCTGGCTGGTCAGGGGACTGGAGACGTGACGCCTACATCTCACGGCCACATGAACCCTGTGGGGGCTGAACTGGTGGAGGAGGTGGAGAAGGATATTGGAGCCCTCTGTGCTCTCGTTTTACTGCCATAGCTGTTGTGGCGGGGAGGGGGGTAGGAGCAGTACCAGCTCTATCAGCAGAAGCTTGAGTTTTGAGTCAATGATGAGCAGCTTTCTTAACCTGCCTAGTGAAGAAACTACTCACCAGCAGCAGCAGCTAGACCTGGAGCAGAACCTGATCCAGCAGGTTTTCACATACTTGGAAAGCACCCTGCCACTACACATTGAAGATCCGCTGGACTACTGGACAGTCAAACTTGATTTGTGGCTGCAACTGGCTAAGTTTGCCCTGGAAAAGTTGTCTTGCCCAGCTAGTAGTGTGGCATCAGAGCGGGTGTTTAGTGTGGCGGGGGCCATAGTTACCCCCAGAATATCTTGCCTGTCCACCCAAAATGTGGAGAGACTGACCTTTGTCAAGATGAATCTATCGTGGATCAGCCAGAATTTCCAACTACCAATGCCTGATGCATCAGATTAGATCATCCATGCTGCTTCACACAAACCTTGACAAAAGAAACTGGTTTCTTCTGGCTACCTGCCTCAGCTACTATTCTGATGCTGCCATCCGCCTAATGCAACATATCTGATGCCAAGTGCTCCTTCTTACACTCACCATTGTCAGTGGGTACTGTTATTGCCACCCACCTCCCCACTCTGTCACCGGGTCACTCTGTGGTCGCCTGATTCTGCTTCCACCTCACCACTCCTCTTACTTTTGCTGCCACCTCCACACTCTGTCAATGTGCCGCTCTGTGGCCTCCTCATGCTGCTGCTACTGCCACCTCCACACTATGTCACCTCGCCACTCTGTTGTCTCCTCATGCTGCTGCTAAATCAACACTATTTCAGTGGGCCACTCTGTGGCCTCCTCATGCTGCTGCTGCTGCCACCTCCACACTATGTCACCTTGCCAATCTATGTCCTCCTCATCCCACCTCCACACTATGTCACCTTGCCACTCTGTGACCTCCTCATGATGCTGACACCTCCACACTAAGTCACCTTGCCACTCTGTGGTCTCCTAATGCTGCTGCCAACTCACAACTCTGTCTCTCGGCCACTCTGTGGTCTACTCATGCAGCTGCCACCTCCACACTTTGTCATTGTGCCAGTCTTTGGCCTCATGCTGCTGCTGCTGTCACCTCCAGACTATGTCACCTTGCCAGTCTGTGGCCTCATCATGCTGCTGCTAACTTAACACTGTCACTGGGCCACTCTGTGGCTTCCTCATGCTGCTGCCACCTCAACACTATGTAAATGGGCCACTCTGTGGTCTCCTTATGCTGCTGCTGCTGCCACCTCCCCTCTGTGTCACTGGGCTACTCTGTGGTCTCCTCATGCTGCTACTACCTCAACACTATAGCACTCCAAAAGGTTATAATGCTTAGTGAATTGTATTTCATTTCAGCCGGTCATTGTTTCAGGCAGAGTGAGATGCCCTTCATCAGTCTGATAAAATACAGTAGAAGATTCCTTCAGAATATGATTGTAAATTTACATAAAGACATGGAAAGTATGCTAGCAAAATACAATGCATAAGAAGAAAAGATAAAGCAATATAATAACCACAATGTTTACAAGGAAATCCATGTAGAGTATGTGTCAAAAACATGGTAGTGGTAAATGGCCGCTGATGGCCTACAAAAGGGCGTAAAATATTAGAGATATCTTGGTCAAATCTGACCTGGGATCCAACAAAGGGAGCAGCACACAGACCACCATCATGGGTACCCTGAAAAGGGGCACATACCCATGTCTAACCTGCGCCCAATGCGTCAACGTCACTAAGGGCCCCACGTTCACACATCTCACTACTGGTAAGACGTATAGCATCCAGGGCCACTTCTCATGCCAGACAAATTACGCCATCTATCTTATTAAATGCCCCTGTGGTCTTGGATATGTTGGCCAAACCATTCAAAAAATCAAAGAACGGATTTGCCAACACAAATTCAATATCCGGACCCAAAATTTGGATGCTCCGCTTGTTGAACATTTTATTTCACATAAACATGCCATAAGCCAGTTACGTTTTCAGGTGATTGACTGGATCCCTCCTCCAAGAAGAGGGGTTGATCGCCAACTGCTATTGTGGGAGAGAGAAATGGCGTGTATTCGACGCTTGAATACGTTACAACTCATTGGACTCAATAGAGATTATTGTTTGGACTAACATTTATGTGCAATTTGTATTGTATAACTAGAAGGTAATTTTTTCCTTTTTTTCCCTTTTATTCCCACAGGGCCAGGGTCGTCCAGTAGCGGTTGGAGACACCCGTTAAGCACATTCCACAGTCCATCTGCTCACATATGGTTCCTGTCATTTACCTTAACTTGTCCTTCCCCGTTGGCTACCTATTTGTTTTCCCCCCTTTTCCATTATGCACTGCTAGAGCTGTACCCTGAACTAAGAGTACCATGTCTCATTCACCGGCAGGGCGCTTGCATTCCAATAAGACCATATCCTGTTTTGCATTTGACCACTTCCTGAACCTTGCCTATACCTAAGATGGCCACCTGTATCCATTCACCACTCTACGCCTGCGCTTATGCCCACATCCAAAATGGCCACCGCTATCCATCTTGCCTTCTGCGCCTGTGCTCCATTCTCTATAGTGGCCTGCATGAGTACGCACATCCCACCTCATGCTCATGCGCACGGACACCTCTCGGCCACTCTGAGCAGGGACGGACGTCCCGCCTCCCTAGATCCGAGACCTATCCCTCCCTCCAATAGACCCCGGCGTGGCGCTTATGCAATTCCATTCGGCCAACCAATCAGGAGCCCTCAACCACTGTTTAAGATGGCGCCTTGTCCTACACTACAGCACCGTCCATTTGCCCTCCATGTGGTCACTCACTGGTAAGATAACCCCTACAGCACTACGCTATGCTTTCTCCCTGCCATCAACTTTTGTCCTGTATCTTTGTATACTCCTACCTTTATCTGCTCAGCCTGTCTATGGCTACACTACTGCCAGCTCCTTGCACCTTGTAAGGACTGTGTTTGGTTTTTTACCTATATTATGCATCAGTGGCAATGATATCATGCATCTGTGCATGTGGCCACTCCATTTACCACTACAATGTTTTTGACACATACTCTACATGGATTTCCTTGTAAACATTGTGTTTATTGATGTCCTTGTACCACTTGCATTGTTTATCATTGTCACCAGCACTACTAACTAACACCTTTAGTATTGCTTTATCTTTTTTTCTTATGCATTGTATTTCGCTAGCATAACTACCATGTCTTTATGTAAATTTACAATAATATTCTGAAGGAATATTCTGTATTTTGTATCTTGTATTTTTTCCTCCTGATGAAGGGCATCTCACTCTGCCCAAAACGTTGCTTCTAGTGTGCCACTATGACCGGCTGAAAAGAAATAAAATTCACTAAACATCATAACCTTTTGGAGTGCTGTCTATGACGTGTATAGTTCTTGAGGTGTATAGTTCTTGAGGATTAGTGTTGAGTGTGAATATTCGAATATCGAATATTAATCGCGAATATCGCAACTTTGCTAATTCGCCAATATTTCGAATATAGAGCTATATATTCACTATATCGAATATTCGTCATTTTTGTACATCTGAAAACATGATTCCTCCCTGCTTCTTTCTTGTGGGTCAATAAGTCATTGGCCCACAAGGAACTTAACCAGCTCAGGACCGCCGGCGGCCCTGTTATTCTGGGTGGACGCATATACGCGTCCTCTCGCGAGAGGCGAGATTTCCTGTGAACGCGCGCACACAGGCGCGCGCGTTCACAGGAACCGAAGGTAAGCGAGTGGATCTGCAGCCTGCCAGCGGCGATCGTTCGCTGGCAGGCTGTAGATGCGATTTTTTTAACCCCTAAAAGGTATATTAGACGCTGTTTTGATAACAGCGTCTAATATACCTGCTACCTGGTCCTCTGGTGGTCCCTTTTGCTTGGATCGACCACCAGAGGACACAGACAGCTCTGTAATAAGTAGCACCAAACACCACTACACTACACCCCCCGACACTTATTAACCCCTTATTAACCCCTGATCACCCCATATTAGACTCCCTGATCACCCCCCTGTCATTGATCACCCCCCTGTCATTGATCACTCCACTGTAAGGCTCCATTCAGACGTCCGTATGTGTTTTGCGGATCCGATCCATGGATCCGTGGATCCGCAAAACACATACGGACGTCTGAATGGAGCCTTACAGGGGGGTGATCAATGACATATAGCCCATATAGACTCCCTGATCACCCCCCTGTCATTGATCACCCCCCTGTAAGGCTGGCTCCATTCAGAGGTCCGTATGTGTTTTGCGGATCCACGGATCCATGGATCGGATCCACAAAACACATACGGACGTCTGAATGGAGCCTTACATGAGTGATCACCCCATATAGACTCCCTGATCACCCCCTGTCATTGATCACCCCCTTGTAAGGCTGGCTCCATTCAGAGGTCCGTATGTGTTTTGCGGATCCACGGATTCATGGATCAGATCCGCAAAACACATACGGACGTCTAAATGGAGCCTTACAGGGGGGTGATCAATGACAGGGTGGTGATCACCCCATATAGACTCCCTGATCACCCCCCTGTCATTGATCACCCCCCTGTAAGGCTTCATTCAGACATTTTTTTGGCACAAGTTAGCGGAAATTGGTATTTTTTTATTTATTTATTTATTGTTTTTTCTTACAAAGTCTCATATTCCACTAACTTGTGACAAAAAATAAAATCTCACATGAACTCACCATACCCCTCACAGAATCCAAATGAGTAAAATTTTTTAGACATTTATATTCCAGACTTCTTCTCACGCTTTAGGGCCCCTAAAATGCCAGGGCAGTATAAATACCCCACATGTGACCCCATTTTGGAAAGAAGACACCTCAAGGTATTTTGTGAGGGGCATGGCGAGTTCATGTAAAAAAAAAATTTTTGTCACAAGTTAGCGGAAAGGGAGACTTTGTGAGAAAAATAAATAAATCAATTTCCGCTAACTTGTGCAAAAAAAAAAAAAAACTTCTATTAACTCGCCATGCCCCTCATGGAATACCTTGGGGTGTCTTCTTTCCAAAATGGGGTCACATGTGGGGTATTTATACTGCCCTGGAATTTTAGGGGCCCTAAAGCGTGAGAAGAAGTCTGAGATTCAAATGTCTAAAAATGCCCTCCTAAAAGGAATTTGGGCCCCTTTGCGCATCTAGGCTACAAAAAAGTGTCACACATGTGGTATTGCCGTACTCAGGAGAAGTTGGGCAATGTGATTTGGGGTGTCATTTTACATATACCCATGCTGGGTTAGATAAATATCTCGGTCAAATGCCAACTTTGTATAAAAAAATGGGAAAGGTTGTCTTTTGCCAAGATATTTCTCTCACCCAGCATGGGTATATGTAAAAATACACGCCAAAACACATTGCCCAACTTCTCCTGAGTACGGCGATACCACATGTGTGACACTTTTTTTCAGCCTAGGTGGGCAAAGGGGCCAACATTCTAAAGAGCACCTTTAGGATTTCACAGGGCATTTTTTACACATTTTGATTTCAAACTACTTCTCATGCATTAGGGCCCCTAAAATGCCAGGGCAGTATAAATACCCCACAAGTGACCCCATTTTGGAAAGAAGACACCCCAAGGTATTTTGTTATGGGCATAGTGAGTTCATGGAAGTTTTTATTTTTTGTCACAAGTTAGTGGAATATGAGACTTTGTAAGAAAAAAAAAGAAAAAATCATCATTTTCCGCTAACTTGTGACAAAAAATAAAAAATTCTATGAACTCGCCACACCCTTCACGAAATACCTTGAGGTGTCTTCTTTCCAAAATGGGGTCACTTGTGGGGTAGTTATACTGCCCTGGCATTTTAGGGGCCCTAATGCGTTAGAAGTAGTTTGAAATCAAAATGTGTAAAAAATGCACTGTGAAATCTGAAAGGTGCTCTTTGGAATGTGGGCCCCTTTGCCCACCTAGGCTGCAAAAAAGTGTCACACATGTGGTATCACTGTACTCAGGAGAAGTTGGGAAATGTGTTTTGGGGTGTCATTTTACATATACCCATGCTGGGTGAGATAAATATCTCGGTCAAATGCCAACTTTGTATAAAAAAATTGGAAAAGTTGTCTTTTGCCGAGATATTTCTCTCACCCAGCATGGGTATATGTAAAAATACACCCCAAAACACATTTCCCAACTTCTCCTGAGTACGGTGATACGACATGTGTGACACTTTCGCGATGGGCCTAGTGAGTTCATTCAAGTTTTTATTTTTTGTCACAAGTTAGTGGAATATGAGACTTTGAAAGGAAAAAAAAAATCATCATTTTCCGCTAACTTGTGACAAAAAATAAAAGGTTCTATGAACTCACTATGCCCATCAGCGAATACCTTAGGGTGTCTACTTTCCGAAATGGGGTCATTTGTGGGGTTTTTCTACTGTCTGGGCATTGTAGAACCTCAGGAAACATGACAGGTGCTCAGAAAGTCAGAGCTGCTTCAAAAAGCGGAAATTCACTTTTTTGTACCATAGTTTGCAAACGCTATAACTTTTACCCAAACCAATTTTTTTTTTTACCCAAACATTTTTTTTTTATCAAAGACATGTAGAACAATAAATTTTGAGAAAAATTTATATATAGATGTCATTTTTTTTTTAAAGATTTTACAACTGAAAGTGAAAAATGTCATTTTTTTGCAAAAATTTCGGTAAATTTCGATTAATAACAAAAAAAGTAAAAATGTCAGCAGCAATGAAATACCACCAAATGAAAGCTCTATTAGTGAGAAGAAAAGGAGGTAAAATTCATTTGGGTGGTAAGTTGCATGACCGAACAATAAACCGTGAAAGTAGTGTAGTGCAGAATTGTAAAAAGTGGTCTGTTCATTAAGGGTGTTTAAGCACTGGGGGCTGAGGTGGTTAAGCAGGAAGGAATCATGTTTTCATATGGAAAAAAAAATTACGAATATTCTAAAAAAACGAATATATAGCAATATAGTGAATATATTCGTTATTTAGAATATTTGCCTTTTTTTTCCAATCTGTACAGTAGTTCGCATACTCCTCCCCGACAAGCGTCCCCGTCACCATGGGAATGCCTGTTGGTTAGAAAATACCATCAGATCTGAGTTTTCCCTGAGATCGTGAAAACTCAGATCCGATGGTATATTCTAACCCACAGGCGTTCCCATGGTGACGGGGACGCTTGTCGGGGAGGAGTATGCCAAAGTGGAATAACAGTACAGATTAAAAAAAAAAAAAAGACGAATATTCTAATTAACGAATATTCGCCATATTGCTATAACATTGTTTTTTAGAATATTCGTCATATTCTAAAAAACAAAGTTATAGCAATATAGCGAATATTCGTAAAGTACACATATAGACTGCAATTTAGCGAATATAGTGCTATAGTTAGAGATGGCCCAAATAGTTCGCCGGCGAATAGTTCCCGGCGAACATAGCTTGTTCACGTTGCCGCGGCGGGCGAACATATGCGATGTTCGGTCCGCCCCCTCTATACATCATCATTGAGTAAACTTTGACCCTGTACCTCACAGTCAGCAGACACATTCCAGCCAATCAGCAGCAGACACTCCCTCCCAGACCCTCCCACCTCCTGGACAGCATCCTTTTTAGATTCATTCGGAATCTGCATTCTCAGTGAGAGGAGGGACAGTGCTGCTGCTGCTGATTCAATAGGGAAAGCGTTAGCTAGGGCAGTGTTCTGTGTCCACAGACTCATCTGCTGTAAGGACAGCATCCTGACAGCACCCCAAAAAGCCCTTTTCAGGGCTGGTACATCAGTCTGCTTTTTTTTTTTTATATATATATATATATATATATATATATTGCAGTTGCCTGCCCGTGTGTGAGAGGCTGCAGGCTCAGTCACAGACAGTACTGTGTGCACACCATTCATACACGGTGTGGCAGAAAATACCTTGCAGATAAAAAAAAAATTATTTAATATTTTTCAGTGATCTAATCACAGTTGCAAGCCCGTGTGTGTCAGGCCCACACAGACTGTATTGTGGCCACTGGCTAGTGGCTAGGCCTCCACTAATACCATTACAGGGTGTCACTCACTCACAAATACCTCGCAGATAAAAAAAAAATATATATTTAATATTTATCTGTGATCTAATCACATTTGCAAGCCCGTGTGTGTCAGTCCCACACAGACTGTATTGTGGCCACTGGCTAGTGGCTAGGCCTCCAGTCATACCGTTACAGGGTGTCACTCACTCACAAATACCTTGCAGATAAATAAAAATTCTATTTAATATTTTTCTGTGATATAATCACATTTGCAAGCCTGTGTGTGTCAGGCCCACACAGACTGTATTGTGGCCACTGGCTAGGCCTCCACTTATACCATTACAGGGTGTCACTCACTCACAAATACCTCCCAGATAAAAAAAAATTCTATTTAATATTTTCCTGTGATCTAATCACAGTTGCAAGCCAGTGTGTGTCAGGCCCACACAGACTGTATTGTGGCCACTGGCTAGTGGCTAGGCCTCTACTTATACCATTACAGGGTGTCAATCACTCACAAATACCTCGCAGATAAAAAAAAATTCTATTTAATATTTTTCTGTGATATAATCACAGTTGCAAGCCAGTGTGTGTCAGGCCCACACAGACTGTATTGTGGCCACTGGCTAGTGGCTAGGCCTCCACTTATACCGTTACAGGGTGTCACTCACTCACAAATACCTCGCAGATAAAAAAAATTTCTATTTAATATTTTTCTGTGATATAATCACAGTTGCAAGCCAGTGTGTGTCAGGCCCACACAGACTGTACTGTGCCCACTGCCCACCACTTATATAGGGTGGCACAGTACCTTGCACGCATAGTAACACTTATCTAATAAAAAATGACAGGCAGAGGCAGGCCACGCCGCAGGGGCCGTCGTGTTCGTGGTGCTGCGATTTCCACTGGCCCTGGAATAATGCACAGTGCCCAGCTCATCATGAGAATGCCAAGAGTGTGCAAAGCAGTAATCAAAGCAAAAGGTGGCTACTTTGAAGAACCTAGAATATGACATATTTTTAGTTGTTTTACACTTGTTTGTTATGTATATAATTCCACATGTGTTAATTCATAGTTTTGATGCCTTCATAGTCATGAAAATAAAGAAAACTCTTTGAATGATAAGGTGTGTCCAAACTTTTGGTCTGTACTGTATAAAGGGATCGCTCTCTCTCTCTCAGGGGGTCACAGTCACAGACTTCGTTGCAGACAACTGGATTTAATGTGCAAACTGTGGGTGCTTTATTGTGGCACTTCAGCACCCACATAAACATGAGTATCAAAATGAAATAAACACCTGCCCGTCTGAGCTCTAACTAATACACAGTAGATTTCCCTGACTCACCTCTAGTCACAGGTTAGCCACAGCATCTCAGGCTCCAAGCCTTTCTGTAGGGTCACTTCCCCTCCAAGTCATACAGAGGGTTGTCTTATTCCTCCTTGATTGCAGCCCAGCTGATCTCACCTGTTATCTCCTCAGCTAAATGGAATACCTGTAGTGGACTAGGGGTGTGTACTGAGAGACTCCCACTAGCAACCTGTCTCCCAGTCAAAAAAATCCAGCCCATAAAACTTTAAACAAAACAATCTCCAGCAAGCTATGCCTCGCTATGCCTCGCTGAAGCAGCAATATTTCTGCATTTCAGTTATCTCACCCAGCTAAACTGAGCTACCGGGTGAAATACACACTCCCACCATATCTCTACCGTGCACTTTGTCACAATATATGAGGTTAGGACTAGAGTAGAGCGAACACCTAGATGTTCGGGGAGTTCGGCCGAACTTTTAAAAAAAGTTCGGGTTCGGGACCCGAACTTGATCCGAACTTGGACCCGAACCCCATTGAAGTCAATGGGGACCCGAACTTCACTTTATTATTTTGCGTTATAACATGGTTATAACGGAAAATAATAGTATTAGCTTTTTCAGATCTGAGTTTTCACTATCGTGAAAACTCAGATCCGACAGTATATTCTAACACAGAGGCGTTCCCATGGTGATGGGGATGCTTCAAGTTAGATTATACTAAGAACTGTGTACATAACTTCCCCCTGCTGCCTGGCAGCACCCGATCTCTTACAGGTGCCGCACCTGAGGGGTTAATTGTGCGGATCTCAGCCCCCTGTAAGAGATTGGGTGCTGCCAGGCAGCAGGGGCCAGACCCTCCTCCCTCCCCAGTATTAAAATCATTGGTGGCCAGTGCGCCTCCCCTCCCTCCCTCCCCAGTATTAATCATTGGTGGCCAGTGCGGCTTCCCCACCCTCACCCCACTATTAAAATCATTGGTGGTTAGCGCGGCCCCCCTATTAAAATCATTGGTGTCCAGTGCGGCCTCCCCTCCCCCCCCCATCCCTAATTAAAATCATTGGTGGCAGTGGCCACAGTTTAACAACCCCCCTTCCCCCTCCATCATTGGTGGCAGCGGAGCGGCAGTTCCGATCGGAGTCCCAGTTTAATCGCTGGGGCTCCGATCGGTTATCATGGCAGCCAGGATGCTACTGCAGTCCTGGCTGCCATGGTTACTTAGCAGTTTTAGCAGCATTATACTTAAGTGCGCTGTCTGTGGCCGGCCGGGCGCTCCTCCTACTGGTAAGTGACAGGTCTGTGCTATAAGCAATGCACCACACAGACCTTTCACTTAACCAATTATTTTAATTAGAGGGGGAGAGGGGAGGCCGCACTGGACACCAATGATTTTAATAGGGGGTGGGTATGGGTGGGGGGGCCGCACTAGCCACCAATGATTTTAATATGGGCGGGGGGGCCACACTAGCCACCAATGATTTTAATAGGGGGGGCGCACTGGCCACCAATGATTTTAATACTGGGGAGGGAGGGGGGGCCCGCACTGGCCACCAATGATTTTAATACTAAGGAGGGAGGGGAGTCTGGCCCGCTGCGGCACCTGAGGGGTTAATTGTGTGCATAACAGCCCCCTGTAAGAGATCAGGTGCTGCCAGGCAGCAGGGGGCCGTTATGTCCACAGTTCTCAGTATATTCTAACTTGAAGCGTCCCCATCACTATGGGAACGCCTCTGTGTTAGAATATACTGTCGGATCTGAGTTTTCACGATCTAACTCAAATCCGATGGTATATTCTAACATAGAGGCGTTCCCATGGTGATGGGGACGCTTCAAGTAAAAATATACCATCGGATTGGAGAAAACTCCGATCTGATGGTATATTAATATTACCCGAACACCGAACCCGAACGTTTACTGAAATGTTTGGGTTCGGGTGCCGAACACCGTAAAGTTCGGTACGAACCAGAACTTTACAGTTCGGGTTCGCTCAACCCTAGTTAGGACTATATCATGAAAGTAGGGCATTTAAGTAGAAGCATGCAATGATGATTTGTTCATATCAAACAACTTATTGAGACAAAAGCCAACAACAGTGGTGGGTATACCCCCACAAAAAAGTTTCAATAACTTGTCATATGGCCTTGCGCATCAATTACAGCTTGACAATGATGTTTAATGCTGTTCACAAGTCGACTTAATGTCTGTGAAGCATGGCATCCCACTCTTCTTGAAGTGCAGCCCTCAGGTCATTGAGGTTCTGGGGTACAGAGTTACAAGCCTCTACACAGCGACTCAGCTGGCCACCTCAGTCTCCAGCAGTGCTTTGCCATCCATGAAGATGAAATTTGGCTTGTGATGTTCATGTAAAGGCACAATGACTGGATTAATAATGTTATTCAAATAGTATGGGCTTGTCACTGTACCATTCACAAAGTGCAGGGCAGTTCTGTATTGACTAGATACACCTGCCCACACTGTAACACCACCCCTTTACCAATGGCAAACAGTGGCTGATGCATAGCGCTCTCCTTGATGTCTCCAACATCGTCGGTGGCCATCATTTATGCTCAGTGTGAATCGACTTTCATCAGTGAACAGCACTGAGGCTCACTAGTCCCTCCTCCCGCGTAGATGCTCCCTGTACCATGCAAGATGATGAACCCTTGCAGGTCATCTTGCACGTAGAACATGCTGATATAAACAGTTTCAAATGGTCTGACATGAAACTTGTGTGCCTCTCACCTCCTTTAAATGTGCCTGGAGTTGTGTGGAATAGTATGTATATAAATATATATATATATATATATATATATATGAAGCAGGGTTAGCACTCAAGCTCTTAACTCAAATTTCTTAACTCATGACGTTATCTTAAGACAAAAAAAGCTAATGAAAAGCAATTGAAGGTTAACACATTTAGTTTAGATAACACGTCTCATAAATAATGAGTGTTAACTCTTATACATACGTATATATGCATCCCTACATGTAGCCAAAATGTAAATTGTGTAATTACTTAAGCAGGGTTGCCAACCGCCCAGATATTTCTGGACAGTCTGTAAAAATTGGCAACTTTTTCCTTTGCCCGTGAAAAGAAATAGATGTGTCCAGGATTTTCTTGAGTCTGGTGGTACTTGACTAAATTATTTTCGTGGTAATTATCATTATTTTACAGTTCACAGTAAATGCTGGAAATTAATTCTTATTAGTAGTGTTGAGCGTGAAAATTCGAATAGCGAATATCGCAAATTCGCTAATTTGCGAATATTATGAATATAGTGCTATATATTCGCTATATCGAATATTCATCATTTTTTTTACATCTGAAAACATGATTCCTCCCTGCTTCTTTCTTGTAGGTCAATGAGTCATTGGCCCACAAGCAACTTAAGCAGGAAGGAATCATGTTTTCATATGGAAAATAAAATAACAAATACAGTTGCAAGAAAAAGTATGTGAACCTTTCGGAATAATATGGATTTCTGCACAAATTGGTCATAAAATGTGATCTGATCTTCATCTAAGTCACAACAATAGACAATCACAGTCTGCTTAAACTAATAACACACAAAGAATTAAATGTTACCATGTTTTTATTGAACACACCATGTAAACATTCATAGTGCAGGTGGAAAAAGTATGTGAACCCCTAGACTAATGACATCTCCAAAAGCTAATTGGAGTGAGGTGTCAGCCAACTGGAGTCCAATCAATGAGATGAGATTGGAGGTGTTGGTTACAGCTGCCCTGCCCTATAAAAAACACACACCATTTCTGGGTTTTCTTTTCACAAGAAGCATTGCCTGATGTGAATGATGCCTCGCACAAAAGAGCTCTCAGAAGATCTACGATTAAGAATTGTTGACTTGCATAAAGTTTGAAAGGGTTATCAAAGTATCTCCAAAAGCCTTGCTGTTCATCAGTCCACAGTAAGACAAATTGTCTATAAATGGAGAAAGTTCAGCACTGCTGCTACTCTCCCTAGGAGTGGCTGTCCTGTAAAGATGACTGCAAGAGCACAGCGCAGACTGCTCAATGAGGTGAAGAAGAATCCTAGAGTGTCAGCTAAAGACTTACAAAAGTCTCTGACATATGCTAACATTCCTGTTAGTGAATCTACGATATGTAAAACACTAAACAAGAATGGATTTCATGGGAGGATACCACAGAGGAAGCCACTGCTGTCCAAAAAAAACATTGCTGCACGTTTACAGTTTGCACAACAGCACCTGGATGTTCCACAGCAGTACTGGCAAAATATTCTCTGGACAGATGAAACCAAAGTTTAGTTCTTTGGAAGAAACACACAACACTATGTGTGGAGAAAAAAAGGCACAGCACACCAACGTCAAAACCTCATCCCAACTGTGAAGTATGGTGGTGGGGGCATCATGGTTTGGGGCTGCTTTCCTGCATCAGGGCCTGGACGGATTGCTATCATCGAAGGAAAAATGAATTCCCAAGTTTATCAAGACATTTTGCAGGCGAACTTAAGGCCATCTGTCCACCAGCTGAAGTTCAACAGAAGATGGGTGTTGCAACAGGGCAACGACCCAAAGCATAGAAGTAAATCAACAACAGAATGGCTTAAACAGAAGAAAATACGCCTTCTGGAGTGGCCCTGTCAGAGTCCTGACCTCAACCCGATTGAGATGCTGTGGCATGACCTCAAGAAAGCGATTCACACCAGATATCCGAAGAATATTGCTGAACTGAAACAGTTCTGTAAAGAGGAATGGTCAAGAATTACTCCTGACCGCTGTGAACGTCTTATCTGCAACTACAGGAAAAGTTTGGTTGAAGTTATTGCTGCCAAAGGAGGTTCAACCAGTTATTAAATCCAAGGGTTCACATACTTTTTCCACCTGCACTGTGAATGTTTACATGATGTGTTCAATAAAAACATGGTAACATTTAATTCTTTGTGTGTTATTAGTTTAAGCAGACTGTGATTGTCTATTGTTGTGACTTAGATGGAGATCAGATCACATTTTATGACCAATTTGTGCAGAAATCCATATCATTCCAAAGGGTTCACATACTTTTTATTGCAACTGTATTATAAAAAACAAATATATAGCATCATTGGAAATATATTCGTTATTTAGAATATTTGCATTTTTTTTTCCAATCTGTACGGTCGTTCGCATACTTCTCCCTGACAAGCGTCCCCGTCACCATGGGAACGCCTGTGGGTTAGAAAATACCATCGGACCTGAGTTTTCCCTGAGATCGTGAAAACTCAGATCCGATGGTATATTCTAACCCACAGGCGTTCCCATGGTGATGGGGACGCTTGTCGGGGAGAAGTATGCCAAAGTGGAATAACAGTGCAGATTGAAAAAATAAAATACGAATATTCTAAATAACGAATATATTCGCTATATTGCTATAACTTTGTTTTTTAGAATATTTGTGATAGTCATCATATTCTAAATTTTAGAATATGACTAGGGATGAGCGAACCCGAACTGTATAGTTCGGGTTCGTACCGAATTTTGGGTTGTCCGTGACATGGACCCGAACCCGAACATTTTCGTAAAAGTCCGGGTTCGGGTTCGGTGTTCGGCGCTTTCTTGGCGCTTTTTGAAAGGCTGCAAAGCAGCCAATCAACAAGCGTCATACTACTTGGCCCAAGAGGCCATCACAGCCATGCCTACTATTGGCATGGCTGTGATTGGCCAGTGCACCATGTGACCCAGCCTCTATTTAAGCTGGAGTCACGTAGCGCCGCACGTCACTCTGCTATGATCAGTATAGGGAGAGGTTGCAGCTGCGACGTTAGGGCGAGATTAGGCAGATTAACTCCTCCAAAAGACTTCATTCTGTGATCGATCTGCAGCTGTGGATCATTGACGTGCTATTATTGACTTGCTCACTTTTTTGAGGCTGCCCAGAGCGTTTTTAGATCACTTTTTTTCTGGGGTGATCGGCGGCCATTTTGTGACTTGTGGTGCGCCAGCGCGAGCTATCATCAAGTGTATTTAACCATCGATAGTGTGGTTATTTTGTGCTATATCCTACATCAGCTGCAGGCTGAGCCTGTGTCACCGAAGTGCATTTAACCATCAACAGTCTGGTTATTTTTTGGCCATATACTACATCAGCTGCAGGCTGAGCCTGTGTCACCGAAGTGCATTTAACCATCAACAGTCTGGTTATTTTTTGGCCATATACTACATCAGCTGCAGGCTGAGCCTGTGTCACCCAAGTGCATTTAACCATCAACAGTCTGGTTATTTTTTGGCCATATACTACATCAGCTGCAGGCTGAGCCTGTGTCACCCAAGTGCATTTAACCATCAACAGTCTGATTATTTTTTGGCCATATACTACATCAGCTGCAGGCTGAGCCTGTGTCACCCAAGTGCATTTAACCATCAACAGTCTGATTATTTTTTGGCCATATACTACATCAGCTGCAGGCTGAGCCTGTGTCACCCAAGTGTATTTAACCATCGATAGTGTGGTTATTTTGTGCTATATCCTAAATCAGCTGCAGGCTGAGCCTGTGTCACCCAAGTGCATTTAACTATCAACAGTCTGATTATTTTTTGGCCATATACTACATCTGGTGCAGGCTGAGCCTGGGTCACCCAAGTGCATTTAACCATCAACAGTCTGATTATTTTTTGGCCATATACTACATCTGGTGCAGGCTGAGCCTGTTTCACCCAAGTGCATTTAACCATCAACAGTGTGGTTATTTTTTGGCCATATATTACATCAGGGGCAAGTTGAGCCTGTCACACAGCGCCTAAAAAATAGACCTGACATTTCTATTCAACCAAATCTGCACAGTTTTAGCTGGTCAAGTTATTTGTAGTGACCGTAAAAGCAGACTTTTTGTTCTGGGTTGAAAAAGCATTCCCAAATTTGCCATTCTGAAAAAAACTAGTTTGTGGTATTTGAGGCCTACTTGAAATCTATCCCAAAAAGAAAATCTTACATTGAAGGTATTGATAGTGTCATTCAGAAAAACCTAAGACACACGCTAGCGTGCTGATAGAAGTGTCATTCTGTGATTAAACCTATAACTGTCACACAGCGCAAAAAAAAACTGGTCTCACATCTCTATTCAACCAAATCTGCACAGTTTTAGCTGGTCAAGTTATTTGTAGTGACCGTAAAAGCAGACTTTTTGTTCTGGGTTGAAAAAGCATTCCCAAATTTGCCATTCTGAAAATAACTAGTTTGTGGTATTTGAGGCCTACTTGAAATCTATCCCAAAAAGAAAATCTTACATTGAAGGTATTAATAGTGTCATTCAGAAAAACCTAAGACACACGCTAGCGTGCTGATAGAAGTGTCATTCTGTGATTAAACCTATAACTGTCACACAGCGCAAAAAAAAACTGGTCTCACATCTCTATTCAACCAAATCTGCACAGTTTTAGCTGGTCAAGTTATTTGTAGTGACCGTAAAAGCAGACTTTTTGTTCTGGGTTGAAAAAGCATTCCCAAATTTGCCATTCTCAAAATTGTGGTGAACGGGAACAATGAGGAAAACATCTAATAAGGGACGCGGACGCGGACGCGGACGTGGACATGGTCGTGGTGGTGTTAGTGGACCCTCTGGTGCTGGGAGAGGACGTGGCCGTTCTGCCACAGCCACACGTCCTAGTGAACCAACTACCTCAGGTCCCAGTAGCCAGCAGAATTTACAGCGATATTTGGTGGGGCCCAATGCCATTCTAAGGATGGTAAGGCCTGAGCAGGTACAGGCATTAGTCAATTGGGTAGCCGACAGTGGATCCAGCACGTTCACATTATCTCCCACCCAGTCTTCTGCAGAAAGCGCACAGATGGCGCATGAAAACCAAGCCCATCGGTCTGTCACATCACCCCCATGCATATCAGGGAAACTGTCTGAGCCTCAAGTTATGCAGCAGTCTCTTATGCTGTTTGAAGTCTCTGCTGCCAGGGTTTCCCAAGGGCATCCACCTAGCCCTTCCCCAGGGGTGGAAGAGATAGAATGCACTAACGCACAACCACTTATTTTTCCTGATGATGAGGACATGGGAATACCACCTCAGCACGTCTCTGATGATGACGAAACACAGGTGCCAACTGCTGCGTCTTTCTGCAGTGTGCAGACTGAACAGGAGGTCAGGGATCAAGACTGGGTGGAAGACGATGCAGGGGACGATGAGGTCCTAGACCCCACATGGAATGAAGGTCGTGCCACTGACTTTCACAGTTCGGAGGAAGAGGCAGTGGTGAGACCGAGCCAACAGCGTAGCAAAAGAGGGAGCAGTGGGCAAAATCAGAACACCCGCCGCCAAGAGACTCCGCCTGCTACTGACCGCCGCCATCTGGGACCGAGCACCCCAAAGGCAGCTTCAAGGAGTTCCCTGGCATGGCACTTCTTCAAACAATGTGCTGACGACAAGACCCGAGTGGTTTGCACGCTGTGCCATCAGAGCCTGAAGCGAGGCATTAACGTTCTGAACCTTAGCACAACCTGCATGATCAGGCACCTGCATGCAAAGCATGAACTGCAGTGGAGTAAACAACTTAAAAACAAGGAAGTCACTCAGGCTCCCCCTGCTACATCTTCTGCTGCTACCGCCTCGGCCTCTTCTGCTGCTGCTGCCGCCGCCTCAGCCTCTTCCTCCGCCTCTGGAGGAACGTTGGCACCTGCCGCCCAGCAAACATGGGATGTACCACCAACACCACCACCTGCGTCACCAAGCATCTCAACCATGTCACACGGCAGCGTTCAGCTCTCCATCTCACAAACATTTGAGAGAAAGCGTAAATTCTCACCTAGCCACCCTCGATCCCTGGCCCTGAATGCCAGCATTTCTAAACTACTGGCCTATGAAATGCTGTCATTTAGGCTGGTGGACACACACAGCTTCAAACAGCTCATGTCACTTGCTGTCCCACAGTATGTTGTTCCCAGCCGGCACTACTTCTCCAAGAGAGCCGTGCCTTCCCTGCACAAACAAGTGTCCGATAAAATCAAGTGTGCACTGCGCAACGCCATCTGTGGCAAGGTCCACCTAACCACAGATACGTGGACCAGTAAGCACGGCCATGGACGCTATATCTCCCTAACTGCACACTGGGTAAATGTAGTGGCGGCTGGGCCCCAGGCGGAGAGCTATTTGGCGCACGTCCTTCCGCCGCCAAGGATCGCAGTGCAACATTCTTTGCCTCCTGTCTCCTCCTCCTCCTACTCAGCTTCCTCCTCCTCTTCTTCCACCTGCTCATCCAGTCAGCCACACACCTTCACCACCAACTTCAGCACAGCACGGGGTAAACGTCAGCAGGCCATTCTGAAACTCATATGTTTGGGGGACAGGCCCCACACCGCACAGGAGTTGTGGCGGGGTATAGAACAACAGACCGACGAGTGGTTGCTGCCGGTGAGCCTCAAGCCCGGCCTGGTGGTGTGCGATAATGGACGAAATCTCGTTGCAGCTCTGGGACTAGCCGGTTTGACGCACATCCCTTGCCTGGCGCATGTGCTGAATTTGGTGGTGCAGAAGTTCATTCGCAACTACCCCGACATGTCAGAGCTGCTGCATAAAGTGCGGGCCGTCTGTTTGCGCTTCCGGCGTTCACATCCTGCCGCTGCTCGCCTGTCTGTGCTACAGCGTAACTTCGGCCTTCCCGCTCACCGCCTCATATGCGACGTGCCCACCAGGTGGAACTCCACCTTGTATATGCTGGACAGACTGTGCGAGCAGCAGCAGGCCATAGTGGAGTTTCAGCTGCAGCACGCACGGGTCAGTCGCACTGCGGATCAGACCCACTTCACCACCAATGACTGGGCCTCCATGCGAGACCTGTGTGCCCTGTTGCGCTGTTTCGAGTACTCCACCAACATGGCCAGTGGCGATGACGCCGTTATCAGCGTTACAATACCACTTCTATGTCTCCTTGAGAAAACACTTAGGGCGATGATGGAAGAGGAGGTGGCCCAGGAGGAAGAGGAGGAAGAGGGGTCATTTTTAGCACTTTCAGGCCAGTCTCTTCAAAGTGACTCAGAGGGAGGTTTTTTGCAACACCAGAGGCCAGGTACAAATGTGGCCAGACAGGACCTACTACTGGAGGACGAGGAGGACGAGGATGAGGAGGAGGTGGAGGATGATGAGGATGAAGAATGTTCACAGCGGGGTGGCACCCAAAGCCCATCACTGGTGCATGGCTGGGGGGAAACACAGGACGATGACGATACGCCTCCCACAGAGGACAGCTTGTCCTTACCTCTGGGCAGCCTGGCACACATGAGCGACTACATGCTGCAGTGCCTGCGCAACGACAGCAGAGTTGCCCACATTTTAACGTGTGTGGACTACTGGGTTGCCACCCTGCTGGATCCCCGGTACAAAGACAATGTGCCCACCTTACTTCCTACACTGAAGCGTGATAGGAAGATGCGCGAGTACAAGCGCACGTTGGTAGACGCGCTACTGAGAGCATTCCCAAATGTCACAGGGGAACCAGTGGAAGCCCAAGGCGAAGGCAGAGGAGGAGCAAGAGGTCGCCAACGCAGCTGTGTCACGCCCAGCTCCTCTGAGGGCAGGGTTAGCATGGCAGAGATGTGGAAAAGTTTTGTCAACACGCCACAGCTAAGTGCACCACCACCTGATACGGAACGTGTTAGCAGGAGGCAACATTTCACTAACATGGTGGAACAGTACCTGTGCACACCCCTCCACGTACTGACTGATGGTTCGGCCCCATTCAACTTCTAGGTCTCCAAATTGTCCACGTGGCCAGAGCTAGCCTTTTATGCCTTGGAGGTGCTGGCCTGCCCGGCGGCCAGCGTTTTGTCTGAACGTGTATTCAGCACGGCAGTGGGCGTCATTACAGACAAACGCAGCCGCCTGTCTACAGCCAATGTGGACAAGCTGACGTTCATAAAAATGAACCAGGCATGGATCCCACAGGACCTGTCCATCCCTTGTGCAGATTAGATATTAACTACCTCCCCTTAACAATATATTATTCTACTCCAGGGCACTTCCTCATTCAATACTATTTTTAATTTCATTTTACCATTATATTGCGGGGCAACCCAAAGTTGAATGAACCTCTCCTCTGTCTGGGTGCCGGGGCCTAAATGTGTGACAGTGGCCTGTTCCAGTGGTGGGTGACGTGAAGCCTGATTCTCTGCTATGACATGAATACAGATTCTGCGCTGACATAAGGCCAGATTCTCTGTTACGGGACCGCTCTCCTCTGTCTGGGTGCCGGGGCCTAAATGTGTGACAGTGGCCTGTTCCAGTGGTGAGTGACGTGAAGCCTGATTCTCTGCTATGACATGAATACAGATTCTGCGCTGACATAAAGCCAGATTCTCTGTTACGTGACCTATCTCCTCTGCCTGGGTGCCTGTGCCCAAATGTGTGACAGTGGCCTGTTCCAGTGGTGGCTGACGTGAAGCCTGATTCTCTGCTATGACATGAAGACAGATTCTGCGCTGACATAAGGCCAGATTCTCTGTTACGGGACCGCTCTCCTCTGCCTGGGTGCCTGGGCCTAAATGTGTGACAGTGGCCTGTTCCAGTGGTGGCTGACGTGAAGCCTGATTCTCTGCTATGACATGAAGACAGATTCTGCGCTGACATAAGGCCAGATTCTCTGTTACGGGACCTCTCTCCTCTGCCTGGGTGCCTGGGCCTAAATGTGTGACAGTGGCCTGTTCCAGTGGTGGGTGACGTGAAGCCTGATTCTCTGCTATGACATGAAGACAGATTCTGCGCTGACATAAGGCCAGATTCTCTGTTACGGGACCTCTCTCCTCTGCCTGGGTGCCTGGGACTAAATGTGTGACAGTGGCCTGTTCCAGTGGTGGCTGACGTGAAGCCTGATTCTCTGCTATGACATGAAGACAGATTCTGCGCTGACATAAGGCCAGATTCTCTGTTACGGGACCGCTCTCCTCTGTCTGGGTGCCGGGGCCTAAATGTGTGACAGTGGCCTGTTCCAGTGGTGGGTGACGTGAAGCCTGATTCTCTGCTATGACATGAAGACTGATTCTGCGCTGACATGAAGCCAGATTCTCTGCTATGGCATGAAGAGACTGATTCTCTGCTGACATGAAGCCAGATTCTTTGCTATGGCATGAAGAGACTGATTCTCTGCTATGGGACCTCTGTCCAATTGATATTGATTCATTTTTATTTTTTTTATTTTAATTTTATTCATTTCCCTATCCACATTTGTTTGCAGGGGATTTACCTACATGTTGCTGCCTTTTGCAGCCCTCTAGCTCTTTCCTGGGCTGTTTTACAGCCTTTTAAGTGCCCAAAAGTTCGGGTCCCCATTGACTTCAATGGCGTTCGGGTTCGGGACGAAGTTCGGTTCGGGTTCGGATCCCGAACCCGAACATTTACTGGAAGTTCGGCCGAACTTCTCGAACCCGAACATCCAGGTGTTCGCTCAACTCTAAATATGACGAATATGATGAATATTCTAAAAAACGAAGTTATAGCAATATAGCGAATATTCGTAAAATACACATACAGACTGCAATTTAGCTAATATAGTGCTACAGTATTTTTTTTTATAGTGTAATTTTTTTCCAAATCTGAATTTCAGAAGAGATAAAAAAAAATTTGACTATAAAAAAAGATTATAGCACTATATTAGCTAAATTGCAGTCTGTATGTGTATTTTACGAATATTCGCTATATTGCTATAAATTAGTTTTTTAGAATATTCGTAATATTCTAAAACAAGAATATATAACAATATAGTGAATATTTGTAAAATACACATAATAGCCATAGCCAACCAATAGGAAAGTTGCCTTATACACTTAAAAGAAAATCGCAATACGTGAATAATTAAATCGCATATTATTCGCGATAAACAGAATAATGACGAATATTCTATTTCAATTAATATAAGACGATCATTCAATTGAATATTCGCAAAATCAAATATGGCACCTCCCGCTCATCCCTACTAATTAGTATATTAAGTTGTATACATGTACACCATATTACTTATAATCTTTATCTTTCATTATGGTTTTCCAATATGTTCGTAAAATTTTTTGGCAGTTTAAGATTCTGTGATAAATTCCGGTTGGCAACCCTGCTAAGTTATTTTTGAATCAACCTATTAAGAATTGTCCACAGAGGCAAGTGATTGGAACCAAGTCAGCTTCAAATTTCGTTGACCTGTGCTTGACTGCTGGGTCCAATACTGTCTCAGAACCGGGTCTTCAGGTCTTGATCCTTTGGTACATGTCCTTTATTACCTTTATTCTTGGCTAGACATGTCCTGATATGTCTGTTATGAGCGAACCAGCTTTTATAAACAACATGATTTCACAATATTGTGTCACAAGATTTCCATGCTGTATGCTTCTGGAAGCAACCAGTGGTCGTGTTGAGAGTCACTGCCTGCCAAGGTTTTCACTAGCATGTTGCTATATTGCATTGAATTGGTTTCCTGAGGAACTGGAGTCCTTAACCAAATTACAGTAGATCTAAAGTAAGGGTGGACATATGTGTACTCTGAAAAGCCAGTCAGATATGGATTTGGTTAGATGGCTTCAATACTTCTTTTAATATGCATATGATTTATTAGCAAAATTAGATTCCATTTCTTAATAAAACATGACCCAGATCTCATAATTGTCGCCTTATTAAATAATGAGATCCTTAGACCCTTTTCTTTAACATGATTTTAAATAATTTCTAGTGCAGCAGATATGAAACCATTTTCAATGTATAGTCAGCAATTCTTGTTTCTGCAGATGAGAACATATGAGACCTACAGTATGACCTTATTCAGCAAAAATGTGTGCTGCAGTCAAATGAGTTTAGTAAAAGAATAGTGTTTCAGCCCCACAGCAAAGAATATATAAAACACAAAAAAAGAAAATAGACTCTGCATTAGTGTTGATCGAGCACCAAAGTGTTCGGGTGCTCTGGCCGAAAACATCGGGATGCTCGACCGAGCAACCAGGGCCGGCGCCACCCATAAGCAGAGTAGGCAACCGCGTAGAGCGCACTCTGCCTGGGGGCGCAGGCCGCCGCCTGCGCCCCGCCCCATACTTGTGTCATCCATCTGACATCATCTCATCTCCTTCTGTTCTTGCCGGCCGGATGCGCTCCAGATGAGTTCACTTCGGACAGAGAGCGCGGCACGCAGCTGTCGCACAGCTATGAGAGACCCTTTAAATCTCATTTAGGCTTTCTTTCAGAAAAGTTTCTCCTGGCATTCAAACTCACAACCTTGACACATCAGAGCCAAGGCATTTACCCTCACAGCCATGAAAGCTGTAATACCATTTGATTAAAAAAATATATATATAAGACTTCTACTGTAGGTAATTTTGATACCTAGTGTACATCCATACATGTCAGCTGCCCCAACACACCTAGCTCTGCTACATCCATACACAGTGTACTGGGGCAGCTGTCATGTGTATGGATGTACACTAAGTATCAAAGTTACCTACAGTAGAAGTCTTATATATTTTTTTTTAAACAGCTGGTAATACAGCTTTCATGGCTGTGAGGGTAAATGCCTTGCCTCTGATGTATAAAGGTTGTGAGTTCGAATCCCAGGAGAAACTTTTCTGAAAGTGTTTTTTTTTTTTTTTTTTTTTTAAATACCGGACTGCTACTTAACTTTTTTTTTTAAGTTACTGGCTACACTGCTTTCATGGCTGTGTGGTTAAATGCCTTGCCGATGTGAAAGGTTGTGAGTTTGAGTCCCAGGAGAAACTATTCTGAAAGTGTTTTTTTTTTGTTTTTTTTTAATACCGGACTGTTACTTTACTGCCACGGGGGAGGGGGGGCTATTGGCGCCATGATACTGGCACATGGAGGGGGGAGGAGAGAGGCACTTTATACTGGCACATTAGGGGGCAGGGGGAGAGGATGGCACTATGATATTAGCACATGGGAGGGGGGCAAGAAATGGACATGAATCATGAGGGGCAGAAATGTGAAATGATGGGGAGGGGGCAAGAAATGGACATGAATCATGAGGGGGCAGAAATGTGAAATGATGGGGGGGGGGACAAAATGTACATTTGCTTCTGTTGACAAAAATCCTTGCACCGGCCCTGACTTCGGGCGCGCAATCCCGCGATATTATATATAAATGACCATAGTCAGACTGGCACAGGGTACGCGACTATAGTCAGACTGGCACATGGTACATGACCATAGACTGGCACAGGGTACACGACCATAGTTAAATGTTGCATGCAATAGGTGGCTGAAAAAGGGGCGGAAAAAGGGGCGGACAAAGGGGTGTGGTCAATGGGCGGAGTCAAGGGGGCGGCAAAATTAGCTTTTGCCTAGGGTGGCAAAAATCCTTGCACCAGCCCTGCGAGCAACCAAGTACAATGGAAGTCAATGGGAGAACCCGAGCATTAAACCAGGCACCCCCTGCTCTGAAGATGGGAGGGTGCCTGGTTCATAAGAAACGGTCAGAAATTGATGTAAACACCACCAAAATGGTTAGGGAACAGCATTGGGAGGATGTCTGGGGAGGAGAATACTTTAGAAACTCACACCAAAGAAGAGACAAAATAATAAATGAACAGGGTATGGTATGTATTCATATAGGTATCAAATGGGGACTGGGTGGAGTGGGGGGGAGAAATTTTCCCTATTAAACCCTGGAAAAAATCCTGTGCCCAGGGATATCCCCTGATGGTGGAGGTACCCTGTTCCAGTACCTAGGTCTGAACTTAACCCTGTAATGGCCCTACATCAATGTGTATATATATATATATATATATATATATATATATATATATAATGTATACAAACAGTATCCTAAGGGGTGTAGATGAAAGCCCCTAAATGAATATACAGATACCTTAAAAAAATTAAAAATAAAGACCCTGACGCTATTCACCTGCACCTGGCGGTTCATCAGGGGGTGACGCTATTTAATGCAGGATGTGCTAAAAATAGTTATTGCTGCCACACAAAATAATCCTTAGATGGACTTTTGGGTCTCTAAAAAGTTTTGGTGGTAAAAATATTCTTAAATCACTCCCTACACTGTCTGTCCCTAGCTCAGCACAGCTCTCCCTGACTAAGAATGCGCCGAACATGCGTCATCGGGTGCTATATAGAAGCCGATGACGCATTCCGGCCAGCCAATCACTGTAATGCCAGCAGCCAACATGGCTACGGCATTACAGTTAGGGCAGTACCTACTTGCACGTTTATTGGCCGCGTAGCAGCCAAGAAATGTGCAGGGCAGAGACTTGAGTATTGCGCTCGAGCACATGCAGTAATCGGCCGAATACCATTATGTGCCGAGCATCGAGATGCTCGAGCCGAGCTGGTGTTCAGCCGAGCATGCTTGATCATCACTACTCTGCATACATAGAAGTAAATATCCTTAAAACATCTGGGGCATAAACTATCAATTTTACTTTGCAATTGTGGTAGCAGATCAGTAGCACTCAGTATAAAATGATTTTCAACTTAAAAGGCTGCTAAGAAATTGAATATCCCACTGTAAAATTAATTAATCACTTTGAGGATTTCGTGGAAAGCAATGGCCGTAAACATCTTATTTGCCCAGCTGGTGGTAAAAAAAAGTAGGCACAAAATAAAGCTCTGAGTGCAGGGATGAAAAGGGTAGACTGGGATTGAAAGTGAAAAGAGATATTTGGGGCAACTGGATATAGTTTAGCATAGTTATGCATGATATATATATATATATATATATATATATATATATATATATATATAAAAGGTTAAAGATTAGTTTTTTATTTTTTTTATTTATATCATCTATTTGAATTATTACCTATATGCACAATATTTCCTTAAAGAAAAACTGTGATTAATAAATAAGCAGCTCTAGAAATCTTCAATAGGGTGCTTTACCTTGCAGGGAATATTATCATTGGCTTTTGATACAATTTCTGCTGCAGGGAAAGATTTTCAAAGCTCAGAAAGCTGAAGTACTGCCAAGCGCTCAAAGACCCCCTACTGTGCGCGTCAAACTAAGAAATCTCTCTGAACTTGTCGAATTAAAAATCATCTCCCTCACTCTGCATCCCCCTGCATGAGCTGAGAAGGAAGCTCTGTCCTCATTTTTAAGGCCCTCTATGATAAGCAAATGGAGCCTAGAGCGTCTTTATTCTTTGCTGCAGATAATTAAAAATCTTTAAAAAATGCAATTGTAGCAACGGATATCAAATCTAGCTCCTAGTTAACAATACGACTTAAACAGTTTGCACGGGCAAAATTACTTTACCATTCAATTGACTTTCAAAGGTAACAGGAAAACAGCTTGCTAAGATCCTGGATAAGTGTCTTTTATTTTTGATTTCACATCAAGAGGATGCTCCAAACTGAAACATCTCAGCAGGATTTACACTTTCTTGAATGTCATAAGACTTAATTACTGAAACTACTCTGAAAACGTGTGAGGTAATAAAAAAAATAAAAAAAAGTCATATCATCCTCATATTTATTTCTGTATCGAAAATGCAGATAAAAGCAACTGAAATTGAATTTGTATTTTATTGATAAAGTACCAAGCTTTTTTTTTAGCTTTGATTGTTCTCATGACAGTTTTTGTCTCATCTTTTGAACAAAGAAGAAAGCTTTTATTTTTAGGATTAATCAGTTTGATTGGTAATATTTGTGACTATTATTTTTGACAATATCTTAGCATTGTGCTTTCTTGATTTGATGCATATTCTATATTTTAGTATACCATATGCATTTGTATTGGAGTTAATTGGAGTAAACCAGTGCGGTTAACAAAGTCAATATTATTTTGTTTATGTAAATGCTTTATGTGCATCCATAAAAAACAATGAGATTTAGTCTGTCTATTAACTCTTTAACTTCCAGGTGTGCTTGGACAATTTTTACCTCTGGTAGCCAGTACTACGGTTGAGCAAACCAGAACTGTAAAGTTCGGGTTCATACCGAACTTTAGGATTTTTGGACCCCGAACCCGAACATTCGGATTCGGTGTTTGTTGATTTAATGGCGCTTTTGAAAGGCAGCAGAGTAGCCAATCAACAAGCGTTTAACTTGTGTGCCCTTAGAAGCCATCACAGCCATGCCTACTAATGGCATGGCTGTGATTGGCCAGTACAGCATGTGACCCAGCCTCTATATAAGCTGGAGTCACGTAGCACTGCAAGTCACTCTGCTCTGATTAGTGTAGGGATAGGATATGCTGCTGCTGTGAGGGAGAGAATAGGAAAGAATCTTTATTCAGAAGTGCTTGTTAATTTTCAGCCTCTACATAGATTTAGTTTTGTGGGTGCAGGGCACAATCTTTTTACCCTGCCCTGAGCCCAGTGACACAGAAAAATAACTTTTATCTGTCTGTTAGTTAGGTGGGCGTTCAGTGCACCAGCACAGCATGTGACAGTCAAATAGAAGCTTGAAATACTGCAATTATATTCTGGGTTTAAAAAAATCACCCATTTTTTGCAAGACCTTACAGCTGGGGTCATTGCAGCATTTGTCAGTGTGAAATACAAGCTTGAAATACTGCAAAAATTTTCTAGGTTTAAAAAAGCACCCATTTTTTTATTTTTGCAATTCCTCACATCTGGGGATTATGCTGCATTTGTTAGTGTAAAATACAAGCTTGAAATACTGCAATAATATTCTGGGTTTAAAAAAACACCAATTTTGGCAATATCCTACATCTGATGCCTTTGTAGCATTTGTCAGTGTGAAATACAAGTTTGAAATACTGCAATAATTTTATGGGTTTAAAAAAACCAAAAATTTTTGGCAAAAAACTAAATTTGCAGCCTTTGCTGTATCTGTCAGTGTGAAATACAAGCGTTAGATTCTGCTATTATATTCTGTTATTAAAAAAAACATCCATTTTGGCCAAAATACTAAATTTGCGGTGTTTGCTGCATCTGTCAGTGTTAAATACAAGCCTAAAATACTGCAATAATTTTCTGGGTTTAAAAAAACACCCATTTTTGGCAATACCCTACATCACGGGGCTATGCTGCATTTGTTAGTGTGAAATAGAAGCTTGAAATACTGCAATAATATTCTAGGTTTAAAAAAACACAAATTTTTGGCAATATCCTACATCTGGTGCATTTGTAGCATTTGTCAGTGTGAAACATAAGCTTAAAATACTGCAATAATTTTCTGGGTTTAAAAAAACACTCATTTTGGGCAAAATACAAAATTTTAGGCCTTTGCTGCATCTGACAGTGTGAAAAACAAGCTTGAAATACTGCAATAATATTATGGGTTTAAAAAAGCACCCATTCTTGGCAATACCCTACATCTGGGGCCTATGCTGCATTTGTTAGTGTGAAATAAAAGCTTGAAATACTGCAATAATATTCTAGGTCTAATAAAACACCAATTTTTTGCTATATCCTACATCTGGTGCCTTTGCAGCATTTGTCAGTGTGAAATACAAGCTTGAAACACTGCAATAATTTTATGGGTTTAAAAAAACACCCATTTTGGGCAAAATAATAAATTTGAGGCCTTTTCTGCATCTTTCAGTGTGAAGTACAAGCGTTAGATACTGCTGCTATATTCTGTTATTAAAAAAAACACCCATTTTGGGCAAAATACTAAATTTGTGGCGTTTACTGCATCTGTCAGTGTAAAATACAAGCTTGAAATACTGCAATAATATTATGGGTTTTAAAAAACACCACTTTTTGGCAATATCCTACATCTGATGCCTTTTAAGCATTTGCCAGTGTGAAATACAAGCTTGAAATACTGCAATAATTTTCTGGGTTTAAAAAACACCCGTTTTGGCCAAAATACTAAATTTGCAGCGTTTGCTGCATCTGTCAGTGTGAAATACAAGCTTGAAATACTGCAATAATATTATGGGTTTTAAAAAATACCCATTTTTGGCAATATCCTACATCTGATGCCTTTTAAGCATTTGTCAGTGTGAAATACAAGCTTGAAATACTGCAATAATTTTCCGGGTTTAAAAAAGCACCCATTTTTTGCAATACCCTACATCTAGGGCTTATGCTGCATTTGTTAGTGTGAAATACAAGCTTGAAATGCTGCGATAATATTCTGTGTTTAAAAAAACACCCATTCTTGGCAATACCCTACATCAGGGGCCTATTCAGCATTTGTCAGTGTTAAATACAAGCTTGAAATACTTCAATAATATCCTGGGTTTAAAAAAACACCCATTCTTGGCAATACTCTACCTCAGGGACCTTTATAGCATTTTCTGTGGAAAATACAAGCTTGAAATACTATAACAATGATCTGGGTTAAAAAAAAAAACACCCATTTTTGGCAATAATCTACATTTGGGGCCTATGCTGCATTTGTTAGTGTGAAATACAAGCTTGAAATGCTGCAATAATATACTCGGTTTAAAAAAAACACCCATTCTTGGCAACACCCTACTAGGGATGAATTTTGGGGTGTCCGTGACACGGACCCGAACCCGAACATTTTCGTAAAAGTCCGGGTTCGGGTTCGGTGTTCGGCGCTTTCTTGGCGCTTTTTGAAAGGCTGCAAAGCAGCCAATCAACAAGCATCATACTACTTGCCCCAAGAGGCCATCACAGCCTTGCCTACTATTGCCTTGCCGCTGCACGTCACTCTGCTGATACAAGTGTAGGGAGACGTTGCAGCTGCGACGTTAGGGCGAGATTAGGCAGTGATTAACTCCTCCAAAAGACTTCATTCAGTGATCTATCTACAGCTGTGGATCATTGAACTGCTGCTATTCAATTGCTCAGTGTTTTTAGGGTGCCCAGAGCGTTTTTCAGTCACTTTTTTCTGGGGCGATCGGCGGCCATTTTGTGGCTTGCTTGTGCGCCAGCACAAGCTGCCACCAAGTACATTTAACCATTAATAGTGTGGTTATTTTTTGCTATATCCTACATCAGGGTCAAGCTTTCATCAAGTGCATTTAACCATCAATAGTGTGGTTATTTTTTGGCCATATACTACATCAGGGGCAAGCTGACCTTGTCACCCAAGTGCATTTAACCATCAATAGTGTGGTTATTTTTTGCTATATCCTACATCAGGGTCAAGCTTTCATCAAGTGCATTTAACCATCAATAGTGTGGTTATTTTTTGGCCATATACTACATCAGGGGCAAGTTGAGCCTGTCACAAAGTGCATTTAACCATCAATAGTGTGGTTATTTTTTTGGCCATATACTACATCAGGGGCAAGTTGAGCCTGTCACCCAGCGCCTAAAAAATAGGCCTCACATTTATATTCATCCAAATCTTAGCTGGTCAAGTTATTTTTAGTGACCGTCAAAGCACAGTTTTTGTTCTGGGTTGAAAAACAATTCCCAAATTTGCAATTCTCAAAATTTGTGGTTTCTGCTGTATCAGGCCTACTTTAAATCTATCCCTAAAAGGGTATATTAGATTCAAGGTGCTGATAGGGTAATTCTCAAGAACACA
>NW_024400286.1:0-39029 GCF_905171765.1 Bufo bufo
GATATAGTATATACAGCAATGTACTGATATGTGAGGTATGAGGTATAATAGATGCAGTGTGTACAGATATATAGTATATACAGCAGTGTACTGATATGTGAGGTACGAGGTATGATAGATGCAGTGTGTACAGATATATAGTATATATAGCAGTGTACTGATATGTGAGGTACGAGGTATAATAGATGCAGTGGGTACAGATATATAGTATATACAGCAGTGTGCTGATATGTGAGGTACGAGGTATAATAGATGCAGTGTGTACAGATATATAGTATATACAGCAGTGTGCTGATATGTGAGGTACGAGGTATAATAGATGCAGTGTGTACAGGTATATAGTATATAAAGCAGTGTACTGATATGTGAGGTACGAGGTATGATAGATGCAGTGTGTACAGATATATAGTATATACAGCAGTGTACTGATATGTGAGGTATAATAGATGCAGTGTGTACAGGTATATAGTATATACAGTAGTGTGCTGATATGTGAGGTACGAGGTATAATAGATGCAGTGTGTACAGATATATAGTATATACAGCAGTGTACTGATATGTGAGGTATAATAGATGCAGTGTGTACAGATATATAGTCTATACAGCAGTGCACTGATATGTGAGGTATGAGGTATAATAGATGCAGTGTGTACAGATATATAGTATATACAGCAGTGTACTGATATGTGAGGTATAATAGATGCAGTGTGTACAGATATATAGTATATACAGCAGTGTACTGATATGTGAGGTATGAGGTATAATAGATGCAGTGTGTACAGACATATAGTATATACAGCAGTGTACTGATATGTGAGGTACGAGGTATAATAGATGCAGTGTGTACAGGTAAATAGTATATACAGCAGTGTACTGATATGTGAGGTATAATAGATGCAGTGTGTACAGACATATAGTATATACAGCAGTGTACTGATATGTGAGGTACGAGGTATAATAGATGCAGTGTGTACAGGTATATAGTATATACAGCAGTGTACTGATATGTGAGGTACGAGGTATGATAGATGCAGTGTGTACAGATATATAGTATATACAGCAGTGTACTGATATGTGAGGTATGAGGTATAATAGATGCAGTGTGTACAGACATATAGTATATACAGCAGTGTACTGATATGTGAGGTATGAGGTATAATAGATGCAGTGTGTACAGACATATAGTATATACAGCATTGTACTGATATGTGAGGTATGAGATATAATAGATGCAGTGTACAAATATATATAGTATATACAGCAGTGTACTGATATGTGAGGTACGAGGTATAATAGATGCAGTGTGTACAGATATATAGTATATACAGCAGTGTACTGATATGTGAGGTATAATAGATGCAGTGTGTACAGACATATAGTATATACAGCAGTGTACTGATATGTGAGGTACGAGGTATAATAGATGCAGTGTGTACAGGTATATAGTATATACAGCAGTGTACTGATATGTGAGGTACGAGGTATGATAGATGCAGTGTGTACAGATATATAGTATATACAGCAGTGTACTGATATGTGAGGTATGAGGTATAATAGATGCAGTGTGTACAGATATATAGTATATACAGCAGTGTACTGATATGTGAGGTACGAGGTATAATAGATGCAGTGTGTACAGGTAAATAGTATATACAGCAGTGTACTGATATGTGAGGTACGAGGTATGATAGATGCAGTGTGTACAGATATATAGTATATACAGCAGTGTACTGATATGTGAGGTATGAGGTATATTAGATGCAGTGTGTACAGATATATAGTATATACAGCAGTGTACTGATATGTGAGGTACGAGGTATAATAGATGCAGTGTGCACAGATATATAATATATACAGCAGTGTGCTGATATGTGAGGTACGAGGTATAATAGATGCAGTGTGTACAGATATATAGTGTATACAGCAGTGTACTGATATGTGAGGTATGAGGTATAATAGATGCAGTGTGTACAGATATATAGTATATACAGCAGTGTACTGATATGTGAGGTACGAGGTATAATAGATGCAGTGTGTACAGATATATAGTATATACAGCAGTGTGCTGATATGTGAGGTACGAGGTATAATAGATGCAGTGTGTACAGATATATAGTATATACAGCAGTGTACTGATATGTGAGGTACGAGGTATAATAGATGCAGTGTGTACAGATATATAGTATATACAGCAGTGTACTGATATGTGAGGTATGAGGTATAATAGATGCAGTTTGTACAGATATATAGTATATACAGCAGTGTACTGATATGTGAGGTATAATAGATGCAGTGTGTACAGGTATATAGTATATACAGCAGTGTGCTGATATGTGAGGTACGAGGTATAATAGATGCAGTGTGTACAGATATATAGTATATACAGCAGTGTACTGATATGTGAGGTATAATAGATGCAGTGTGTACAGATATATAGTATATACAGCAGTGTACTGATATGTGAGGTATGAGGTATAATAGATGCAGTGTGTACAGACATATAGTATATACAGCAGTGTACTGATATGTGAGGTACGAGGTATAATAGATGCAGTGTGTACAGGTATATAGTATATACAGCAGTGTACTCATATGTGAGGTACGAGGTATGATAGATGCAGTGTGTACAGATATATAGTTGTAACGGACCGTTTCCGCAGACAAGGGGTTAAAATCCGTTTAGGCGATATGCCCCTTTCTGAGAGACAGGCACAGCTACTGCAGAACACCAACTCCCGAACTGGATACAAAGTAGCACTCCAAACTGGAACCTCACGAATAGCTGCTAGCAGACGAACAGGAAAAGCATACAATCCTGGCAATCGGTCTTCTAACAGCATACAGTGAATCCCCCCAATAACGAGACAAGGCTCCGTGTTGAAGGTCAAGCAGTGGTCTGACTGTACTTGAAGTACAGCCTCTTTTATTCACAAAAAACAAACATAGTACTGCCCACAGGGGTTTGAAATACAACCAATCAGTATATTACAAGACATACAATGTAACTACAGCAACCAATCGTTCACGCCCCCAGAGGACCAGAATGAAGACTGTAACATAGGACAACATATACCCACAATGCATCATGGTTTCCTCCTCTCTGTCCAGACAACCTGAAGAGCAATCCAATTATCTCTCAAGACAAAGAGAAGTCACCAATACACATGCGCAGACAACAGGACAGACATCACCCTTTAAACACACAATGGGACAATGGCACAATGGAAACACACCCAGCATATTCCCTCCCCTTATCCTGAGAGGAGACTCAATTATACATACAGTTAAACATACTTTCTACCCAACTTTCATAACTCTAAAACCATACATCACATTCACATAAAAATTACATATTCACAATCAATCCATTCAGGGGAACAACATATTAAAAAATGGCATGAATCAGACTAGGGGTTCAAAAGTTAGTAAAATATCTTTTGGGCCCTGGCTGGCACATGGCTATCTGGCTCAAACCAGTTTTACAGAGCCCTCTTTCCTGGAGACAATGGGAAATAATCAAATTATATCCAGGGATAGAGGCAGACTCCATTGAGCACATGGTTGCAAAAAGACATAAAATACAATAAAATACACAAGGTTACATTTACTACATAAAATAAAGACATGCAACATCTCCCCAGATAGCTTAGGTCTGAGCGCATATTATTGAATGGCGCTCAGACCACACACCTACAGTTCAATTGCCATGGAGCTTAAGTTTTGCATGGGCTGATGATAGGGCCCATAATCCTGGGGCAAGAGGCCAGCAGTCAGTCCTCTCCAAAGCCCAGTGGCGAGGTTGGTTTCGCCACACATCTCCCCCCCCCAGGGAAGACTAACCAGATACCTGACCTCACGCCGGTCGGTACCTGAGTTAGTCTGGCAGCCCACCCACAACCAAATACTGGACCTGTTGACTTTAGTAGCCTGTCTCTGTCCAGTGAGTCCACCAAGGTTGTGTTGGAAGCTGGTACTCTCGGTCTCTGTGTTGCTCCCTGGCTTGGAGTGGAGGTTGCTTTGTGGGCAGGTATCAGCGGTACTCTGCCCTGGTGCCAGCGCTACCACGGAAGAAGCCTGGTTGGAGCCTGGTTGTTGGAGGGGGAGACCGACTGTCTCTACCCCCTGTGCTGTAAGTGCAGAGACCACGGTCCCATCTGCACTGTTGTGGGGCTTACTTTGTACCCCTGGTGCGTTAAGCTGCCGCTGGGGAGAGGGGGTAATGAGCTCCTCTCCCATACATACTTCTAGCCGCTGGGGAGGGCGACCGACCGTCTCCGCTCCCAATACAGTGTCCTGCTGCTGGGGAAAGGAGACTGGGCTCTCTATTCCCTGCTGGACACTCTGCCGCTGGGGGACAGGACCGACTGTCTCTGCCCCCTGGAACTCCGCCTGCCGCTGGGGAATGGAGACTGGGCTCCCAATTCCCAAAAAATCATGCTGCTGCTGGGGGGCAGGAACAACTACCTCTGCCCCCTGCAACTCCGCCTGCCGCTGAGGAGGGAGGACGCTGCTCTCCTCTCCCTGCATTTCACACTGCCATCCCGGCATATCACTCTGCTGCTGGGGGGCAGGAACAACTACCTCTGCCCCCTGTACCTCAGCCTGTCGCTGGGGAGGGAGGGCGCTGCTCTCCTCTCCCTGCGCTTCACACTGCCGCTGGGGAATGGAGACTGGGCTCCCAATTCCCTGCAGGACCGGTGGAGAGACCTCGGTCCCATCTCTACCGGCCACCTGGGGTCCTCCCCAGTAACACTCTACAATATCTGCCCAGCTGAATGGGTCTGGATCTGGGTCTGTCACCTTACCGTCCTGCTGAGCCTTCTCAATGGAGTGGAAGAGATCTCGGTAGTCCTGCTCCAGTTCCCACTCCAGGGTTGCTAGGTGAGCCAGGTCTTGCTCTACCTCATGGGGGTCATCCCACTCATGCCTAGCCTCCCTCTCATAGAAAATGTCCTGAAGTCTGGACTGTACAGTGCTCCCAAAGTCAGGCTCTGCAAAGGACTCCCATAACAAGCCAGGACCATAAAACTCCTCTCCCTCTGGCTTGTCATGTTCGGCTGTCCAGGGTATATACTGTGCCATATACCACCAAAGCGCCTGGTAGGCATCCTCCAGCCATAGCTCCTGCCATACCCGGTGCTCTAGTTCCTTCACCCATTCCTCCAGGGGCTGCTCTCCCAGGAAGGGCATACGCAGGGCCACTTGCTTCTGCAACCGCTGCTCTTCACTGGGGAGACTCTCACCCCGCTGGTATTGTAGATTATCCAGGGCCTGGTACCAGATGCCTTTCCTTAATGCATCCCGGCCATCCAGGTCCTCCTCCTCGTATAACACTGCTGGTTCCATCCTGTTGCTTTTAGGGTCGCTGTACTGGGACATGCGTTGCCTTTAAATTGTAGAATCCAAAGAAATGGTGTCTCCTGTAGCTGTCCTTCTGGCTGTAGGAACGATCCCGCTGCTTGCCACCAATGTAACGGACCGTTTCCGCAGACAAGGGGTTAAAATCCGTTTAGGCGATATGCCCCTTTCTGAGAGACAGGCACAGCTACTGCAGAACACCAACTCCCGAACTGGATACAAAGTAGCACTCCAAACTGGAACCTCACGAATAGCTGCTAGCAGACGAACAGGAAAAGCATACAATCCTGGCAATCGGTCTTCTAACAGCATACAGTGAATCCCCCCAATAACGAGACAAGGCTCCGTTTTGAGTGTCAAGCAGTGGTCTGACTGTACTTGAAGTACAGCCTCTTTTATTCACAAAAAACAAACATAGTACTGCCCACAGGGGTTTGAAATACAACCAATCAGTATATTACAAGACATACAATGTAACTACAGCAACCAATCGTTCACGCCTCCAGAGGACCAGAATGAAGACTGTAACATAGGACAACATATACCCACAATGCATCATGGTTTCCTCCTCTCTGTCCAGACAACCTGAAGAGCAATCCAATTATCTCTCAAGACAAAGAGAAGTCACCAATACACATGTGCAGACAACAGGACAGACATCACCCTTTAAACACACAATGGGACAATGGCACAATGGAAACACACCCAGCATATTCCCTCCCCTTATCCTGAGAGGAGACTCAATTATACATACAGTTAAACATACTTTCTACCCAACTTTCATAACTCTAAAACCATACATCACATTCACATAAAAATTACATATTCACAATCAATCCATTCAGGGGAACAACATATTAAAAAATGGCATGAATCAGACCAGGGGTTCAAAAGTTAGTAAAATATCTTTTGGGCCCTGGCTGGCACATGGCTATCTGGCTCAAACCAGTTTTACAGAGCCCTCTTTCCTGGAGACAATGGGAAATAATCAAATTATATCCAGGGATAGAGGCAGACTCCATTGAGCACATGGTTGCAAAAAGACATAAAATACAATAAAATACACAAGGTTACATTTACTACATAAAATAAAGACATGCAACATCTCCCCAGATAGCTTAGGTCTGAGCGCATATTATTGAATGGCGCTCAGACCACACACCTACAGTTCAATTGCCATGGAGCTTAAGTTTTGCATGGGCTGATGATAGGGCCCATAATCCTGGGGCAAGAGGCCAGCAGTCAGTCCTCTCCAAAGCCCAGTGGCGAGGTTGGTTTCGCCACAATAGTATATACAGCAGTGTACTGATATGTGAGGTATGAGGTATAATAGATGCAGTGTGAACAGATATATAGTATATACAGCAGTGTGCTGATATGTGAGGTACGAGGTATAATAGATGCAGTGTGTACAGATATATAGTATATACAGCAGTGTACTGATATGTGAGGTACGAGGTATAATAGATGCAGTGTGTACAGGTATATAGTATATGCAGCAGTGTACTGATATGTGATGTACGAGGTATAATAGATGCAGTGTGTACAGGTATATAGTATATACAGCAGTGTACTGATATGTGAGGTACGAGGTATGATAGATGCAGTGTGTACAGATATATAGTATATACAGCAGTGTACTGATATGTGAGGTATGAGGTATAATAGATGCAGTGTGTACAGATATATAGTATATACAGCAGTGTACTGATATGTGAGGTATGAGGTATAATAGATGCAGTGTGTACAGATATATAGTATATACAGCAGTGTACTGATATGTGAGGTATGAGGTATAATAGATGCAGTGTGTACAGATATATAGTATATACAGCAGTGTACTGATATGTGAGGTACGAGGTATGATAGATGCAGTGTGTACAGATATATAGTATATATAGCAGTGTACTGATATGTGAGGTACGAGGTATAATAGATGCAGTGGGTACAGATATATAGTATATACAGCAGTGTGCTGATATGTGAGGTACGAGGTATAATAGATGCAGTGTGTACAGATATATAGTATATACAGCAGTGTACTGATATGTGAGGTACGAGGTATAATAGATGCAGTGTGTACAGGTATATAGTATATAAAGCAGTGTACTGATATGTGAGGTACGAGGTATGATAGATGCAGTGTGTACAGATATATAGTATATACAGCAGTGTACTGATATGTGAGGTATAATAGATGCAGTGTGTACAGGTATATAGTATATACAGTAGTGTGCTGATATGTGAGGTACGAGGTATAATAGATGCAGTGTGTACAGATATATAGTATATACAGCAGTGTACTGATATGTGAGGTATAATAGATGCAGTGTGTACAGATATATAGTCTATACAGCAGTGCACTGATATGTGAGGTATGAGGTATAATAGATGCAGTGTGTACAGACATATAGTATATACAGCAGTGTACTGATATGTGAGGTACGAGGTATAATAGATGCAGTGTGCACAGATATATAGTATATACAGCAGTGTGCTGATATGTGAGGTACGAGGTATAATAGATGCAGTGTGTACAGATATATAGTGTATACAGCAGTGTACTGATATGTGAGGTATGAGGTATAATAGATGCAGTGTGTACAGATATATAGTATATACAGCAGTGTACTGATATGTGAGGTACGAGGTATAATAGATGCAGTGTGTACAGATATATAGTATATACAGCAGTGTGCTGATATGTGAGGTACGAGGTATAATAGATGCAGTGTGTACAGATATATAGTATATACAGCAGTGTACTGATATGTGAGGTACGAGGTATAATAGATGCAGTGTGTACAGATATATAGTATATACAGCAGTGTACTGATATGTGAGGTACGAGGTATAATAGATGCAGTGTGTACAGATATATAGTATATACAGCAGTGTACTGATATGTGAGGTACGAGGTATAATAGATGCAGTGTGTACAGATATATAGTATATACAGCAGTGTACTGATATGTGAGGTACGAGGTATAATAGATGCAGTGTGTACAGATATATAGTATATACAGCAGTGTGCTGATATGTGAGGTACGAGGTATAATAGATGCAGTGTGTACAGATATATAGTATATACAGCAGTGTACTGATATGTGAGGTACGAGGTATAATAGATGCAGTGTGTACAGGTATATAGTATATACAGCAGTGTACTGATATGTGAGGTACGAGGTATGATAGATGCAGTGTGTACAGATATATAGTATATACAGCAGTGTACTGATATGTGAGGTATGAGGTATAATAGATGCAGTGTGTACAGATATATAGTATATACAGCAGTGTACTGATATGTGAGGTATGAGATATAATAGATGCAGTGTACAAATATATATAGTATATACAGCAGTGTACTGATATGTGAGGTACGAGGTATAATAGATGCAGTGTGTACAGATATATAGTATATACAGCAGTGTACTGATATGTGAGGTACGAGGTATAATAGATGCAGTGTGTACAGATATATAGTATATACAGCAGTGTACTGATATGTGAGGTAGGAGGTATAATAGATGCAGTGTGTACAGATATATATTATGTACAGCAGTGTACTGATATGTGAGGTATGAGGTATAATAGATGCAGTGTACAGATATATAGTATATACAGCAGTGTGCTGATATGTGAGGTACGAGGTATAATAGATGCAGTGTGTACAGATATATAGTATATACAGCAGTGTACTGATATGTGAGGTACGAGGTATAATAGATGCAGTGTGTACAGATATATAGTATATACAGCAATGTACTGATATGTGAGGTACGAAGTATAATAGATGCAGTGTGTACAGATATATAGTATATACAGCAGTGTACTGATATGTGAGGTACGAGGTATAATAGATGCAGTGTACAGATATATAGTATATACAGCAGTGTGCTGATATGTGAGGTACGAGGTATAATAGATGCAGTGTGTACAGATATATAGTATATACAGCAGTGTACTGATATGTGAGGTATGAGGTATAATAGATGAGGTGTGTACAGATATATAGTATATACAGCAGTGTACTGATATGTGAGGTATGAGGTATAATAGATGCAGTGTGTACAGATATATAGTATATACAGCAGTGTACTGATATGTGAGGTATGAGGTATAATAGATGCAGTGTGTACAGATATATAGTATATACAGCAGTGTACTGATATGTGAGATATAAGGTATAATAGATGCAGTGTGTACAGATATATAGTATATACAGCAGTGTACTGATATGTGAGGTACGAGGTATAATAGATGCAGTGTGTACAGATATATAGTATATACAGCAGTGTACTGATATGTGAGGTACGAGGTATAATAGATGCAGTGTACAGATATATAGTATATACAGCCGTGTGCTGATATGTGAGGTACGAGGTATAATAGATGCAGTTTGTACAGATATATAGTATATACAGCAGTGTACTGATATGTGAGGTATGAGGTATAATAGATGTAGTGTGTACAGATATATAGTATATACAGCAGTGTACTGATATGTGAGGTACGAGGTATATTAGATGCAGTGTGTACAGATATATAGTATATACAGCAGTGTACTGATATGTGAGGTACGAGGTATAATAGATGCAGTGTGTACAGATATATAGTATATACAGCAGTGTACTGATATGTGAGGTATGAGGTATAATAGATGCAGTGTGTACAGATATATAGTATATACAGCAGTGTGCTGATATGTGAGGTATGAGGTATAATAAATGCAGTGTGTACAGATATAGTATATACAGCAGTGTACTGATATGTGAGGTACGAGGTATAATAGATGCAGTGTGTACAGATATATAGTATATACAGCAGTGTACTGATATGTGAGGTACGAGGTATAATAGATGCAGTGTGTACAGATATATAGTATATACAGCAGTGTACTGATATGTGAGGTATGAGGTATAATAGATGCAGTGTGTACAGATATATAGTGTATACAGCAGTGTACTGATATGTGAGGTATAATAGATGCAGTGTGTACAGACATATAGTATATACAGCAGTGTACTGATATGTGAGGTACGAGGTATAATAGATGCAGTGTGTACAGGTATATAGTATATACAGCAGTGTACTGATATGTGAGGTACGAGGTATGATAGATGCAGTGTGTACAGATATATAGTATATACAGCAGTGTACTGATATGTGAGGCATGAGGTATAATAGATGCAGTGTGTACAGATATATAGTATATACAGCAGTGTACTGATATGTGAGGTACGAGGTATAATAGATGCAGTGTGTACAGATATATAGTATATACAGCAGTGTACTGATATGTGAGGTACGAGGTATAATAGATGCAGTGTGTACAGGTATATAGTATATACAGCAGTGTACTGATATGTGAGGTACGAGGTATAATAGATGCAGTGTGTACAGATATATAGTATATACAGCAGTGTACTGATATGTGAGGTACGAGGTATAATAGATGTAGTGTGTACAGATATATAGTATATACAGCAGTGTACTGATATGTGAGGTATGAGGTATAATAGATGCAGTGTGTACAGATATATAGTATATACAGCAGTGTACTGATATGTGAGGTATGAGGTATAATAGATGCAGTGTGTACAGATATATAGTATATACAGCAGTGTACTGATATGTGAGGTACGAGGTATAATAGATGCAGTGTGTACAGGTATATAGTATATACAGCAGTGTACTGATATGTGAGGTACGAGGTATAATAGATGCAGTGTGTACAGATATATAGTATATACAGCAGTGTACTGATATGTGAGGTACGAGGTATAATAGATGCAGTGTGTACAGGTATATAGTATATACAGCAGTGTACTGATATGTGAGGTACGAGGTATAATAGATGCAGTGTGTACAGATATATAGTATATACAGCAGTGTACTGATATGTGAGGTACGAGGTATAATATATGCAGTGTGTACAGGTATATAGTATATACAGCAGTGTACTGATATGTGAGGTACGAGGTATAATAGATGCAGTGTGTACAGATATATAGTATATACAGCAGTGTACTGATATGTGAGGTACGAGGTATAATAGATGCAGTGTGTACAGGTATATAGTATATACAGCAGTGTACTGATATGTGAGGTACGAGGTATAATAGATGCAGTGTGTACAGATATATAGTATATACAGCAGTGTACTGATATGTGAGGTACGAGGTATAATAGATGCAGTGTGTACAGGTATATAGTATATACAGCAGTGTACTGATATGTGAGGTACGAGGTATAATGCAGTGTGTACACTAAGGGCACCCCAACTACCATTAGGCAGGAACCCCAACATCAGGGTGCGCCCTCCTGTCATTGCCCTGGCCCTAGGGAGCATCGGTGTGAGGATTGCCACTGTGAACAAGTATTGCAGCCAGAGCTACTACCACTCCCATCCTCTGCTCACACTCCTCCTGGGCTTGAGGCACCTACATAGTGCAAGCGATCAATTTAGTCATTCAGTGCTTTTTGAGTTCACACCCCTACGCAAGGTCTGGTAATAATGTCCAGGACACTGTATTTCATTTTTACGTGGCGAGGAGTCTCCTGGACTTGCAGTTACTGAACGGCCTGCCTCTACTGCGCTTAATCTGTGATGGTCGCTGGAATTCGACATTGCACATGCTGAAGCGTCTGTATGAGCAGCAGAAAGCTGTGCGCGATTTTGTCATGTACCAGACGCCTCAGCAGGGAGCTTGTGTTTCCAGGTCGGGCAGTGACAGCTCGTCCAAGATCGGGGACATCAACCAGTCTGATGATTACTGGATAGCCATGCGTTTAGACCCTCGCTACCAAGCGGAAATGGGGTTAAGTTTTTCTCTCTTCGAAAGGGAAGCCAAATTCTATCATTACCCAGAAACTCTGTGTAAGCAACTTGCCGAAGCTTTCAGAAAGCAGACGCCTGCTGCCAGTGTGGATGAAAGGAAGGATCCGCCCCAGAGTCACCTCCACCTGTTGCCACAAGCAGCAGCCAGTTCTGTATCAACATGATGGACACACCAGGCTGACTCCAATCAGAAAACTGAGACCTAACTCCTCAAGACACAAGTCCTACCTGTCTCAGGCACATAGCCCATTATCTGAGCCCATGGACTTCTGAGCAGACCAGAACAGAGGCCCCAACTGACCATGCATGCTCGGTTCTCTCTTGCTCCAGTAGGAGGGGAAGCAGAGCCAACAAATGGCACATTGAAGGAGCAGCCAGATAGATGAGAAGAAAACCAGGAGGGAGCAGATTGGAGCATGGTGAGGAGGAGATGGTGTTCTACGATGCTGACTACTGCAGAGAGATCCAGAAGAATTAGTAGTCGCCATTGCATTTGGCAATCAGGAGATCTCTAAACTCTTTGGTGAGGACAGTTTTTGTAGAAAGCCAGATTGTATGGGGTCTATGACAGTTAGCAGAAAGGTAACTTATTAGGCAAGAGCAGACCAAGTGTTCCATGAGTTTACAGATGAGTGACGGCTAGAGGCAGGTCGCTATCTAGCAGCACAGGTCAGGTCAAAAGATGGGTTTTTTTTAGCAATGGGGTTCTAAGAGAATGTTTAAGACGATGGAAAGATGTAGACAGAGAGAGGTTAAATATTGTAGTCGAGTGACGGTAAGGGAGAGGGACCAAAAGAGCTGTGGATGGAGTGAAAAGTATCAAATACTGGTTTTGGGTTGTTTGGCAAAGTGAAGAGAATCGTTGTACATTTTAAACAGATCACTGGGGGTCGCTTCAAAGTTCCTTCCTACAGCAGCCAGACGATCCGGATGGAGGTCAACTCTTATTTATAATCCAATATAATAGGAATAACTCCGAGGACGGCCTTAACACATCTCCCCAATCATGAGATCATCACACATGGTCTCAGGATCTGGCCTAAACTCAGATCCTGACGATTCTAGTACACACAGCAACTACCACACCCATCTTCATCACTTTGTATTTTCCTCGTTCCCCCAACCCATTGGAGTGGAAATAACTACCAACCATACAGAAGTCCAGGTTGTCCTGCCTCCCGACGGTCTATAAAATATTGATTCTGTGAAGCCACCATCAACATCGAAATGGTTTACAGCCTCTTCCCCCCTGAATGTTTGTAGGATACGTGACTCCAATAGATAGGTCTGTAGGTCCATGGCTGTTAACAGGAAGATGGAGGTTGTCTTGTCACATCCCATTATGATGAGAAATAAGCCGGACATGAGGCCCCATCACAACTCCCCCCCCCCCCCTTTAATAAGTGATTGAGGGACAGAGATAACTGTAGGGTGTTGATAAGCTGCTGGAAGTTAACAGCGTGTAGGTTTCTGTATGTGTAAAATATAGGAATATGATGAGGTGAGAGGTTTATAGTCCAGTTAAGAAGATTGTGATCAGAAAGCACAACAGAGGAGTTGATAAAGTCATAGACTTAGCAGGGGTGGAAGAAGACTAGATCAAGTGTACTGCTGTTGTTGTGCATGGCAGAGGAAGTAAGTTGTGTGGCCGAGAGAGGAGATTATAGAAAGAAAGTGAGAGGCTGATGAGGAGATAGGATCATCAATAGGGATGTTCAAATCACTTATTATAAGAGTTGCTGATTTGCTCTATAGAAAATGAGGAAAGCGAGCAGCAAAGTGATCCAGGAACTGGTGGGGTGCACATGGGGGATGATAGAAAACAGCAACTCACAGGGGGAATAGGAAGAAGTGTCTGATGGTGTGAACCACAAAAGAGGGGTATGTGGGAGTTTACAGGGGGAATGTATGGGAAAAGTGTAGCCCACCATAAGCTAGAGCAGGGGATGCGGTGTCAGAATGCTGAAGCCAAGTTTCTGTGAGGGCCAGCAAATTGAGAGATTTTAAAAGGAAAAAGTCATAGATAGTGGGGATTTTGTTGCACAATTCTGTTCTAGAGAGAAGGATTAAAAAGGACAGGAGAAGATGTACAGTGAATATTAATCAGATTCCCAGGGCTTCTCTGTGTGACAGGTGAGAAGCTTAGTTCAAGGTGGGCCGAGGTTTGGTGAGATGTTGCCTGTAACTAGTAGCAGGAGAATAGCAGATGATTTGTGTGTTTTTTTGTGTTGTACCTTGAGAAACTATGGGTCAGGGTGAAGTAAGAAAGTGAAACGTGTATGTGAACTGTACATGGATGAGGAAGGAGGGTGGGACTGATGTGGAAAGAAGGGACAGAGGGTGGAAGTTGTGGATGAGTTTGAAGGTAAGGGTACAACTATGTGTCACAATGTAGAAGTACCCTTAACTGTAGCACCAATGAAGACAGAAGCAAGGAACAAGGCGAGATAATCCTGCAGCATATCTGAGCTCTGTAGCTGACATAGCATCCCCGTCTACTGCCCTGTCTACCTGCAGGCACCTTAAAAAGATGGCACTTAGACAAAGAAGACATGTTGATTTGGGCCAACCCCTACACCAGATGCAACAAAGATTTTCCAATTGTGCTGACTGGCCGTTTCTTTTTTAAACCCTGAAGGTTTTGGCCCCTTTATTAGCTGGAAACGTTTGGTATAGAATGGAGCAATATCAGACAAATGAAGGTTGAGTAGAGTTGTCCCTTCTCTCTGCTCCTTTTTTCTCTTGTTATTGAATCTCTAGTAGAGTCCCGATAATGCATGCGAGGATCTGTAATATTTTGTACCAGAAGATAGGACTTGGATTCTGACTAGGGATGAGCGAACCCGAACTGTATACATTTTCGTAAAAGTCTGTGTTCGGGTTCGGTGTTCGGCACTTTCTTGGCGCTTTTTGAAAGGCTGCAAAGCAGCCAATCAACAAGCGTCATACTGCTTGCCCCAAGAGGCCATCACAGCCTTGCCTACTATTGGCATGGCTGTGATTGGCCAGTGCAGCATGTGACCCAGCCTCTATATAAGCTTGGGTCACGTAGCGCTGCACGTCACTCTGCTGATACTAGTGTAGGGAGAGGTTGCAGCTGCGACGTTAGGGCGAGATTAACTCCTCCAAAAGACTTCATTCAGTGATCGATCTGCAGCTGTGGATCATTGAAGTGCTAATATTGACTTGCTCACTTTTTTGAGGCTGCCCAGAGCGTTTTTAGAACACTTTTTTCTGGGGTGATCGGCGGCCATTTTGTGGCTTGTGGTGCGCCTGCACAAGCTACCACCAAGTGTATTTAACCATCGATAGTCTGGTTATTTTGTGCTATATCCTACATCAGCTGCAGGCTGAGCCTGTGTCACCCAAGTGCATTTAACCATCAACAGTCTGGTTATTTTTTGGCCATATACTACATCAGGTGCAGGCTGAGCCTGTGTCACCCAAGTGCATTTAACCATCAACAGTCTGGTTATTTTTTGGCCATATACTACATCTGGTGCAGGCTGAGCCTGTGTCACCCAAGTGCATTTAACCATCAATAGTGTGGTTATTTTTTGGCCATATACTACATCAGGGGCAAGTTGAGCCTGTCACCCAGCGCCTAAAAAATAGACCTGACATTTCTATTCAACCAAATCTGCACAGTTTTAGCTTGTCAAGTTATTTGTAGTGACCGTAAAAGACCAGTTTTTGTTCTGGGTTGAAAAACTATTCCCAAATTTGCCATTCTCAAAATAACTAGTTTCTGGTATTTGAGGCCTACTTGAAATCTATCCCAAAAAGAATATCTTACATTGAAGGTATTGATAGTGTTCAGAACAACCTAAGACACACGCTAGCGTGCTGATAGAAGTCTGATTCTGTGATTAAACCTATACCTGTCACACAGCGCAAAAAAAAACAGGCCTCACATCTCTATTCAACCAAATCTGTACTGTTTTAGCTGGTCAAGTTATTTGTAGTGACCGTAAAAGCACAGTTTTTGTTCTGGGTTGAAAAACTATTCCCAAATTTGCCATTCTCAAAATTGTGGTGAACGGGAACAATGAGGAAAACATCTAATAAGGGACGCGGACGTGGACATGGTCGTGGTGGTGTTAGTGGACCCTCTGGTGCTGGGAGAGGACGTGGCCGTTCTGCCACAGCCACACGTCCTAGTGTACCAACTACCTCAGGTCCCAGTAGCCAGCAGAATTTACAGGGATATTTGGTGGGGCCCAATGCCGTTCTAAGGATGGTAAGGCCTGAGCAGGTACAGGCATTAGTCAATTGGGTGGCCGACAGTGGATCCAGCACGTTCACATTATCTCCCACCCAGTCTTCTGCAGAAAGCACACAGATGGCGCCTGAAAACCAAGCCCATCAGTCTGTCACATCACCCCCATGCATACCAGGGAAACTATCTGAGCCTCAAGTTATGCAGCAGTCTCTTATGCTGTTTGAAGACTCCGCTAGCAGGGTTTCCAAAGGGCATCCACCTAGCCCTTCCCCAGCGGTGGAAGACATAGAATGCACTGACGCACAACCACTTATTTTTCCTGATGATGAGGACATGGGAATACCACCTCAGCACATCTCTGATGATGACGAAACACAGGTGCCAACGGCTGCGTCTTTCTGCAGACTGAACAGAAGGTCAGGGGTCAAGACTGGGTGGAAGACGATGCAGGGGACGATGAGGTCCTAGACCCCACATGGAATGGAGGTTGTGCCACTGACTTTCAGAGTTCAGGGAAGAGGCAGTGGTGAGACCGAGCCAACAGCGTAGCAAAAGAGGGAGCAGTGGGCAAAATCAGAACACCCGCCGCCAAAAGACTCCGCCTGCTACTTACCGCCGCCATCTGGGACCGAGCACCCCAAAGGCAGCTTCAAGGAGTTCCCTGGCATGGCACTTCTTCAAACAATGTGCTGACGACAAGACCCGAGTGGTTTGCACGCTGTGCCATCAGAGCATGAAGTGAGGCATTAACGTTCTGAACCTTAGCACAACCTGCATGACCAGGCACCTGCATGCAAAGCATGAACTGCAGTGGAGTAAACACCTTAAAAACAAGGAAGTCACTCAGGCTCCCCCTGCTACCTCTTCTGCTGCTGCCGCCGCCTCGGCCTCTTCCTCCGCCTCTGGAGGAACGTTGGCACCTGCCGCCCAGCAAACATGGGATGTACCACCAACACTACCACCTGCGTCACCAAGCATCTCAACCATGTCACACGGCAGTGTTCAGCTCTCCATCTCACAAACATTTGAGAGAAAGCGTAAATTCCCACCTAGCCACCCTCGATCCCTGGCCCTGAATGCCAGCATTTCTAAACTACTGGCCTATGAAATGCTGTCATTTAGGCTGGTGGACACACACAGCTTCAAACAGCTCATGTCGCTTGCTGTCCCACAGTATGTTGTTCCCAGCCGGCACTACTTCTCCAAGAGAGCCGTGCCTTCCCTGCACAAACAAGTGTCCGATAAAATCAAGTGTGCACTGCGCAACGCCATCTGTGGCAAGGTCCACCTAACCACAGATACATGGACCAGTAAGCACGGCCAGGGACGCTATATCTCCCTAACTGCACACTGGGTAAATGTAGTGGCGGCTGGGCCCCAGGCGGAGAGCTGTTTGGCGCACGTCCTTCCGCCGCCAAGGATCGCAGGGCATCATTCTTTGCCTCCTGTCTCCTCCTCCTCCTACTCAGCTTCCTCCTCCTCTTCTTCCACCTGCTCATCCAGTCAGCCACACACCTTCACCACCAACTTCAGCACAGCATGGGGTAAACGTCAGCAGGCCGTTCTGAAACTCATATGTTTGGGGGACAGGCCCCACACCGCACAGGAGTTGTGGGGGGGTATAGAACTACAGACCGACGAGTGATTGCTGCCGGTGAGCCTCAAGCCCGGCCTGGTGGTGTGCGATAATGGGCGAAATCTCGTTGCAGCTCTGGGACTAGCCGGTTTGACGCACATCCCTTGCCTGGCGCATGTGCTGAATTTGGTGGTGCAGAAGTTCATTCGCAACTACCCCGACATGTCAGAGCTGCTGCATAAAGTGCGGGCCGTCTGTGCGCGCTTCCGGCGTTCACACCCTGCCGCTGCTCGCCTGTCTGCGCTACAGCGTAACTTCGGCCTTCCCGCTCACCGCCTCATATGCGACGTGCCCACCAGGTGGAACTCCACCTTGCACATGCTGGACAGACTGTGCGAGCAGCAGCAGGCCATAGTGGAGTTTCAGCTGCAGCACGCACGGGTGAGTCGCTCTGCGGAACAGCCCCACTTCACCACCAATGACTGGGCCTCCATGCGAGACCTGTGTGCCCTGTTGCGCTGTTTTGAGTACTCCACCAACATGGCCAGTGGCGATGACGCCGTTATCAGCGTTACAATACCACTTCTATGTCTCCTTGAGAAAACACTTAGGGCGATGATGGAAGAGGAGGTGGCCCAGGAGGAAGAGGGGTCATTTTTAGCACTTTCAGGCCAGTCTCTTCGAAGTGACTCAGAGGGAGGTTTTTTGCAACACCAGAGGCCAGGTACAAATGTGGCCAGACAGGGCCCACTACTGGAGGACGAGGATGAGAAGGAGGAGGATGAGGATGAAGCATGTTCACAGCGGGGTGGCACCCAAAGCAGCTCGGGCCCATCACTGGTGCGTGGCTGGGGGGAAACACAGGACGATGACGATACGCCTCCCACAGAGGACAGCTTGTCCTTACCTCTGGGCAGCCTGGCACACATGAGCGACTACATGCTGCAGTGCCTGCGCAACGACAGCAGAGTTGCCCACATTTTAACGTGTGCGGACTACTGGGTTGCCACCCTGCTGGATCCCCGGTACAAAGACAATGTGCCCACCTTACTTCCCACACTGGAGCGTGATAGGAAGATGCGCGAGTACAAGCGCACGTTGGTAGACGCGCTACTGAGAGAATTCCCAAATGTCACAGGGGAACCAGTGGAAGCCCAAGGCGAAGGCAGAGGAGGAGCAAGAGGTCGCCAACGCAGCTGTGTCACGGCCAGCTCCTCTGAGGGCAGGGTTAGCATGGCAGAGATATGGAAAAGTTTTGTCACCACGCCACAGCTAACTGCACCACCACCTGATACGGAACGTGTTAGCAGGAGGCAACATTTCACTAACATGGTGGAACAGTACCTGTGCACACCCCTCCACGTACTGACTGATGGTTCGGCCCCATTCAACTTCTGGGTCTCCAAATTGTCCACGTGGCCAGAGCTAGCCTTTTATGCCTTGGAGGTGCTGGCCTGCCCGGCGGCCAGCGTTTTGTCTGAACGTGTATTCAGCACGGCAGGGGGCGTCATTACAGACAAACGCAGCCGCCTGTCTACAGCCAATGTGGACAAGCTGACGTTCATAAAAATGTACCAGGCATGGATCCCACAGGACCTGTCCATCCCTTGTGCAGATTAGATATTAAATACCTCCCCTTAACAATATATTATTCTACTCCAGGGCACTTCCTCATTCAATCCTATTTTTATTTTCATTTTACCATTATATTGCCGGGAAACCCAAAGTTGAATGAACCTCTCCTCTGTCTGGGTGCCGGGGCCTAAATGTGTGACAGTGGCCTGTTCCAGTGGTGGGTGACGTGAAGCCTGATTCTCTGCTATGACATGAAGACAGATTCTGCGCTGACATAAGGCCAGATTCTCTGTTACGGGACCGCTCTCCTCTGTCTGGGTGCCTGAGCCTAAATATGTGACAGTGGCCTGTTCCAGTGGTGGGTGACGTGAAGCCTGATTCTCTGCTATGACATGAAAACTGATTCTGCGCTGACATAAGGCCAGATTCTCTGTTACGGGACCTCTCTCCTCTGTCTGGGTGCCGGGGCCTAAATGTGTGACAGTGGCCTGTTCCAGTGGTGGGTGACGTGAAGCCTGATTCTCTGCTATGACATGAAGACAGATTCTGTGCTGACACAAGGCCAGATTCTCTGTTACGTGACCTCTCTCCTCTGCCTGGGTGCCTGGGCCTAAATATGTGACAGTGGCCTGTTCCAGTGGTGGGTGACGTGAAGCCTGATTCTCTGCTATGACATGAAGACTGATTCTGTGCTGACATAAGGCCAGATTCTCTGTTACGGGACCTCTCTCCTCTGTCTGGGTGCCGGGGCCTAAATATGTGACAGTGGCCTGTTCCAGTGGTGGGTGACGTGAAGCCTGATTCTCTGCTATGACATGAAGACTGATTCTCTGCTGACATGTGTGGCGAAACCGACCTCGCCACTGGGTTTTGGAGAGGACTGGCTGCTGGCCTCTTGCCCCAGGATTATGGGCCATATACTAACTTTTAAACCCCTGAACCGATTCAAGTGAATTTTGGATAGGTTTGTCCCCACGTTATATGTATGGCCAATGTAAACTCACAAAGTTGTAACAATTTATAATAAGTGTAACTTGTCAGCTTGGGAGGAATATGCGGGTGTGTTTCTATTGTGCCATTGTCCCATTGTGTGTTTAAATGGTGATGTCTGTTCTGTTGTCCTCACATGTGTATTGGCGATCTCCCTTTGTCCTCAGAGATAATTGGATTGCTCTTCAGGTTGTCTGGACAGAGAGGAGGAAACCATGATGCATTGTGGGGATATGTTGTTCTATGTCAGTCTTCATTCTGGTCCTCTGGGGGCGTGAACGATTGGTTGCTGTAGTTACATTGTATGTCTTGTAATATACTGATTGGTTGTATTTCAAACCCCTGTGGGCAGTACTATGTTTGTTTTTTGTGAATAAAAGAGGCTGTACTTCAAGTACAGTCAGTTCCTGTTTCACCTTCAACATAGAGCCTCGTCTCATGTGTGTGGGGATTGCTATACGTGTATACTCCCCTGGCTATAACTACTAGCTCTTTTAAGGGCTGTTCCTGCTCTCTGGTTTTAGGAGAGGTCCACCCACTGGAGCCTGGAGCCTTGTCGTAGGTCCAGGGTGGGTAGGAGACGGTGAGACCTCAACCAAGCTTCGGCGGTTCATGGGGTCTGCAGTGCGTACGGTGTCAAGTGGAGTGCTTGGAGTCCTCTGAAAGCACTAGGAGCATTCGTTCAACGGAGGTACCCGGTCGGGGTGCCAGGTGATCCGTTACATTGGTGGCAAGCAGCGGGATCGTTCCTACAGCCAGAAGGACAGCTACAGGAGACACCATTTCTTTGGATTCTACAATTTAAAGGCAACGCATGTCCCAGTACAGCGACCCTAAAAGCAACAGGATGGAACCAGCAGTGTTATACGAGGAGGAGGACCTGGATGGCCGGGATGCATTAAGGAAAGGCATCTGGTACCAGGCCCTGGATAATCTACAATACCAGCGGGGTGAGAGTCTCCCCAGTGAAGAGCAGCGGTTGCAGAAGCAAGTGGCCCTGCGGATGCCCTTCCTGGGAGAGCAGCCCCTGGAGGAATGGGTGAAGGAACTAGAGCACCGGGTATGGCAGGAGCTATGGCTGGAGGATGCCTACCAGGCGCTTTGGTGGTATATGGCACAGTATATACCCTGGACAGCCGAACATGACAAGCCAGAGGGAGAGGAGTTTTATGGTCCTGGCTTGTTATGGGAGTCCTTTGCAGAGCCTGACTTTGGGAGCCCTGTACAGTCCAGACTTCAGGACATTTTCTATGAGAGGGAGGCTAGGCATGAGTGGGATGACCCCCATGAGGTAGAGCAAGACCTGGCTCACCTAGCAACCCTGGAGTGGGAACTGGAGCAGGACTACCGAGATCTCTTCCACTCCATTGAGAAGGCTCAGCAGGACGGTAAGGTGACAGTCCCAGATCCAGACCCATTCAGCTGGGCAGATATTGTAGAGTGTTACTGGGGAGGACCCCAGGTGGCCGGTAGAGATGGGACCGAGGTCTCTCCACCGGTCCTGCAGGGAATTGGGAGCCCAGTTTCCATTCCCCAGCGGCAGTGTGAAGTGCAGGGAGAGGAGAGCAGCGCCCTCCCTCCCCAGCGGCAGTGTGAATTGCAGGGAATTGGGAGCCCAGTCTCCATTCCCCAGCGGCAGTGTGAAGTGCAGGGAGAGGAGAGCAGCGTCCTCCCTCCTCAGCGGCAGGTGGAGTTACAGGGGGCAGAGGTAGTTGTTCCTGCCCCCCAGCAGCAGCATGATTTTTTGGGAATTGGGAGCCCAGTCTCCATTCCCCAGCGGCAGGCGGAGTTCCAGGGGGCAGAGACAGTCAGTCCTGTCCCCCAGCGGCAGAGTGTCCAGCAGGGAATAGAGAGCCCAGTCTCCTTTCCCCAGCAGCAGGACACTGTATTGGGAGCGGAGACGGTCGGTCGCCCTCCCCAGCGGCTGGAAGTATGTATGGGAGAGGAGCTCATTACCCCCTCTCCCCAGCGGCAGCTTAACGCACCAGGGGGACAAAGTAAGCCCCACAACAGTGCAGATGGGACCGTGGTCTCTGCACTTACAGCACAGGGGGTAGAGACAGTCGGTCTCCCCCTCCAACAACCAGGCTCCAACCAGGCTTCTTCCGTGGTAGCGCTGGCACCAGGGCAGAGTACCGCTGATACCTGCCCACAAAGCAACCTCCACTCCAAGCCAGGGAGCAACACAGAGACCGAGAGTACCAGCTTCCAACACAACCTTGGTGGACTCACTGGACAGAGACAGGCTACTAAAGTCAACAGGTCCAGTATTTGGTTGTGGGTGGGCTGCCAGACTAACTCAGGTACCGACCGGCGTGAGGTCAGGTATCTGGTTAGTCTTCCCTGGGGGGGGGAGATGTGTGGCGAAACCGACCTCGCCACTGGGTTTTGGAGAGGACTGGCTGCTGGCCTCTTGCCCCAGGATTATGGGCCATATACTAACTTTTAAACCCCTGAACCGATTCAAGTGAATTTTGGATAGGTTTGTCCCCACGTTATACTGTTTAAATTAATGTAAGTTATATGTATGGCCAATGTAAACTCACAAAGTTGTAACAATTTATAATAAGTGTAACTTGTCAGCTTGGGAGGAATATGCGGGTGTGTTTCTATTGTGCCATTGTCCCATTGTGTGTTTAAATGGTGATGTCTGTTCTGTTGTCCTCACATGTGTATTGGCGATCTCCCTTTGTCCTCAGAGATAATTGGATTGCTCTTCAGGTTGTCTGGACAGAGAGGAGGAAACCATGATGCATTGTGGGGATATGTTGTTCTATGTCAGTCTTCATTCTGGTCCTCTGGGGGCGTGAACGATTGGTTGCTGTAGTTACATTGTATGTCTTGTAATATACTGATTGGTTGTATTTCAAACCCCTGTGGGCAGTACTATGTTTGTTTTTTGTGAATAAAAGAGGCTGTACTTCAAGTACAGTCAGATCACTGCTTGACCCTCAACACAGAGCCTTGTCTCGTTATTGGGGGGATTCACTGTATGCTGTTACAGACTGATTGCTAGGAGTGTAAGCTGATTCCTGTTCGTCTGCTAGCAGCTATTCGTGAGGTTCCAGTTTGGAGTGCTACTTTGTATCCAGTTCGTGAGGTTGGTGTCCTACAGTAGCTGTGCCTGTCTCTCAGAAAGGGGCTTATCGCCTAAACGGATTTTAACCCCTTGTCTGCGGAAACGGTCTGTTACAACATGAAGCCAGATTCTCTGTTACGGGACCTCTCTCCTCTGTCTGGGTGCCGGGGCCTAAATATGTGACAGTGGCCTGTTCCAGTGGTGGGTGACGTGAAGCCTGATTCTCTGCTATGACATGAAGACAGATTCTGTGCTGACATAAGGCCAGATTCTCTGTTACGGGACCTCTCTCCTCTGTCTGGGTGCCGGGGCCTAAATATGTGACAGTGGCCTGTTCCAGTGGTGGGTGACGTGAAGCCTGATTCTCTGCTATGACATGAAGACTGATTCTGCGTTGACATAAGGCCAGATTCTCTGTTACGGGACCTCTCTCCTCTGTCTGGGTGCCGGGGCCTAAATATGTGACAGTGGCCTGTTCCAGTGGTGGTTGGTGACGTGAAGCCTGATTCTCTGCTATGACATGAAGACAGATTCTGCGCTGACATAAGGCCAGATTCTCTGTTACGGGACCTCTCTCCTCTGCCTGGGTGCCTGGGCCTAAATATGTGACAGTGGCCTGTTCCAGTGGTGGGTGACGTGAAGCCTGATTCTCTGCTATGACATGAAGACTGATTCTGCGCTGACATAAGGCCAGATTCTCTGTTACGGGACCTCTCTCCTCTGTCTGGGTGCCGGGGCCTAAATATGTGACAGTGGCCTGTTCCAGTGGTGGGTGACGTGAAGCCTGATTCTCTGCTATGACATGAAGACAGATTCTGGGCTGACATGAAGCCAGATTCTCTGTTACGGGACCTCTCTCCTCTGTCTGGGTGCCGGGGCCTAAATATGTGACAGTGGCCTGTTCCAGTGGTGGGTGACGTGAAGCCTGATTCTCTGCTATGACATGAAGACAGATTCTGTGCTGACATAAGGCCAGATTCTCTGTTACGGGACCTCTCTCCTCTGTCTGGGTGCCGGGGCCTAAATATGTGACAGTGGCCTGTTCCAGTGGTGGGTGACGTGAAGCCTGATTCTCTGCTATGACATGAAGACAGATTCTGTGCTGACATAAGGCCAGATTCTCTGTTACGGGACCTCTCTCCTCTGTCTGGGTGCCGGGGCCTAAATATGTGACAGTGGCCTGTTCCAGTGGTGGGTGACGTGAAGCCTGATTCTCTGCTATGACATGAAGACTGATTCTCTGCTGACATGAAGCCAGATTCTCTGTTACGGGACCTCTCTCCTCTGTCTGGTTGCCGGGGCCTAAATATGTGACAGTGGCCTGTTCCAGTGGTGGGTGACGTGAAGCCTGATTCTCTGCTATGACATGAAGACTGATTCTGCGCTGACATGAAGCCAGATTCTCTGCTATGGCATGAAGAGACTGATTCTCTGCTGACATGAAGCCAGATTCTCTGCTATGGGACCTCTGTCCAATTGATATTGGTTAATTTTTATTTTTTTAATTTTTATTTTAATTCATTTCCCTATCCACATTTGTTTAAAGGGGATTTACCTACATGTTGCTGCCTTTTGCAGCCCTCTAGCTCTTTCCTGGGCTGTTTTACAGCCTTTTTAGTGCCCAAAAGTTCGGGTCCCCATTGACTACAATGGGGTTCGGGTTCGGGACGAAGTTCGGGTCGGGTTTGGATCCCGAACATTTCCGGGAAGTTCGGCCGAACTTCTCGAACCCGAACATCCAGGTGTTCGCTCAACTCTAATTGTGACCATTGAAGAGGAAAATAGCAGACTGATCCAACAAGTGATGTCCCTGATGGAGACGGGCGACAGATGACATCCTCCATTAGGGCGGTTTTATACTTAAGTTTGTACAGAACCTCTCCATTTGTTTTGGTTTTATATAACATTTTATTGACCCACCAGATTGGCAAAACTTTCTAGGGTTAGCGCTCCTCTTTGACCTAAATGTAAAGTCGCCACTGGCCTAAGCTGCATCGGTTCTGGTCACAGGTTTTGGACCGATTGAGTATGTTGTTTAGGATTAAAATAGATATGGATCCTTTTTGTATTTGATTGGCTGTGGGTAGCACATTAGAATCTCCAGCAAACAAATACTAATGGTTTGAAATGCGATCCCTGGAAAGAGATCCTTCTATTTTAGGTCTCTGAGAGATGTCCAGACCGGAGAATCTAACTGCGGAAATGCTGATTAACCCGTTCCGACCTCCACTGTAATAGTATGGCTGAAGTCGGGTCTTTAAAGATGGCCCTCACTCGCGGACACCTCGAGCTAATGTATGCGATCAGTGGCAATGACGATCGCAGGCATTTAATCCTTCAGATACTATGGTCAAATGTGACCACGACATCTGAGAATGCAAAACCTGGAATCTTCCGGGCCTGGAACAGCTCTGCCATGCGGCGATCTGAGGAGCCGTTCATTGCCTGTGAAAGGTTGGGGCCGGGTGAGGATCGGATTCTTTTTACAGGAATATTCTTACGTAGGCCTGCAGGTAGCAGCACTACATTGGAATATCCTGCATGTTCTATTTATCAATGGGATTTATTTCCATTGATATACAAAAATGGCAATTTAATAATTACATAATGTTAAATGTCTAAAATGTCTAAATGTCAAAAAAAAAAAAGTTTTTAAAAGTATAAAGAAAATGTAAAAATGTAAATCATTTCCCTTTTCCCTGGATAAAAATACATAAACACTGGGAAAAAAAATCTCCCTTTTCACCTAATAAAAATAAACACTAGAAAAAAAAAACACATCATGGGCATCGCTGCATGCAAAAACTCCCGTAGTAATTAAAATATTAAAATATTTATCCCATATGGTGATCAGCATTACGGGAAAAAACATCAAAATGGTCAATTCGCCATTTAATTTCCCCCCAAAAAAAGTGTTACACATCCCAAAATAGTATCAATAAAAACTAAAGTTCATTGTGCAAAAAAAAATGCGGTGATGTGGTATCTCTGTAATCGTACTGACCCGGAGAATGAAGAGAACAGGTCAGTTTTATCTCATAGGGAACGCTGTAAAAACAAAACCCATAAAACTATATAAATGTGGTATCACTGTAATCGTACTGACCCAGAGAATGAAGAGAACAGGTCAGTTTTATCTCATAGAGAACGCTGTAAAAACAAAACCCATAAAACTATATAAATGTGGTATCACTGTAATCGTACTGACCCGGAGAATGAAGAGAACAGGTCAGTTTTATCTCATAGGGAACAATGTAAATACAAAACCCATAAAACTATATAAATGTGGTATCACTGTAATCGTACTGACCCGGAGAATGAAGGGAACAGGACAGTTTTATCTCATAGAGAACGCTGTAAATACAAAACCCATAAAACTATATAAATGTGGTGTCACTGTAATCGTACTGACCCGGAGAATGAAGGGAACAGGACAGTTTTATCTCATAGAGAACGCTGTAAAAACAAAACCCATAAAACTATATAAATGTGGTATCTCTGTAATCATACTGACCCGGAGAATGAAGGGAACAGGTCAGTTTTATCTCATAGAGAACGCTGTAAAAACAGAACCCATAAAACTATATAAATGTGGTATCACTGTAATCGTACTGACCCGGAGAATGAAGAGAACAGATCAGTTTTATTTCATAGAGAACACTGTAAAAATAAAACCCATAAACTATATAAATGTGGTATCACTGTAATCATACTGACCCGGAGAATGAAGAAAACAGTTCAGTTTTATCTCATAGGGAACGCTGTAAAAACAAAACCCATAAAACTATATAAATGTGGTATCACTGTAATCGTACTGATCCGGAGAATGAGGAGAACAGGACAGTTTTATCTCATAGAGAACGCTGTAAAAACAAAACCCATAAAACTATATAAATGTGGTATCACTGTAGTCGTACTGACCCGGAGAATGAAGAGAACAGGTCAGTTTTATCTCATAGGGAACGCTGTAAAAACAAAACCCATAAAACTATATAAATGTGGTATCTCTGTAATCGTACTGACCCAGAAAATGAAGGGAACAGGTCAGTTTTATCTCGCAGGGAACGCTGTAAATACAAAACCTATCAAACTATATAAATGGGTATCACTGTAATCGTACTGACCCGGAGAATGAAGTGAACAGGTCAGTTTTATCTCATAGGGAACGCTGTAAAAACAAAACATATAAACTATATAAATGTGGTATCTCTGTAATCGTACTGACCCAGGGAATGAAGAGAACAGGTCAGTTTTATCTCATAGGGAACGTTGTAAAAACAAAACCCATAAAACTATATAAATGTGGTATCACTGTAATCGTACTGACCCGGAGAATGAAGGGAACAGATCAGTTTTATCTCATAGAGAACACTGTAAAAATAAAACCCATAAACTATATAAATGTGGTATCACTGTAATCGTACTGACCCGGAGAATGAAGAGAACAGGTCAGTTTTATCTCATAGGGAACGCTGTAAATACAAAACCCATAAAACTATATAAATGTGGTATCGCTGTAATCGTACTGACCCGGAGAATGAAGAGAACAGTTCAGTTTTATCTCATAGGGAACGCTGTAAAAACAAAACCCATAAAACTATATAAATGTGGTATCACTGTAATCGTACTGATCCGGAGAATGAAGAGAACAGTTCAGTTTTATCTCATAGGGAACGCTGTAAAAACAAAACCCATAAAACTATATAAATGTGGTATCACTGTAATCGTACTGATCCGGAGAATGAGGAGAACAGGACAGTTTTATCTCATAGAGAACACTGTAAACAGAAAACCCATAAAACTATATAAATGTGGTATCACTGTAATCGTACTGACCCGGAGAATGAAGGGAACAGATCAGTTTTTTTTCATAGAGAACACTGTAAAAATAAAACTGATAAAACTATATAAATGTGGTATCACTGTAATCATACTGACCCGGAGAATGAAGGGAACAGGTCAGTTTTATCTCATAGGGAACGCTGTAAATACAAAACCCATAAAACTATATAAATGTGGTATCGCTGTAATCGTACTGACCCGGAGAATGAAGAGAACAGTTCAGTTTTATCTCATAGGGAACGCTGTAAAAACAAAACCCATAAAACTATATAAATGTGGTATCACTGTAATCGTACTGATCCGGAGAATGAGGAGAACAGAACAGTTTTATCTCATAGAGAACACTGTAAAAACAAAACCCATAAAACTATATAAATGTGGTATCACTGTAGTCGTACTGACCCGGAGAATGAAGAGAACAGGTCAGTTTTATCTCATAGGGAACGCTGTAAAAACAAAACCCATAAAACTATATAAATGTGGTATCTCTGTAATCGTACTGACCCAGAGAATGAAGGGAACAGGTCAGTTTTATCTCGCAGGGAACGCTGTAAATACAAAACCTATCAAACTATATAAATGTGGTATCACTGTAATCGTACTGACCCGGAGAATGAAGTGAACAGGTCAGTTTTATCTCATAGGGAACGATGTAAAAACAAAACCCATAAAACTATATAAATGTGGTATCACTGTAATCATACTGACCCGGAGAATGAAGGGAACAGGTCAGTTTTATCTCATAGGGAACGCTGTAAATACAAAACCCATAAAACTATATAAATGTGGTATCGCTGTAATCGTACTGACCCGGAGAATGAAGAGAACAGTTCAGTTTTATCTCATAGGGAACGCTGTAAAAACAAAACCCATAAAACTATATAAATGTGGTATCACTGTAATCGTACTGATCCGGAGAATGAGGAGAACAGAACAGTTTTATCTCATAGAGAACACTGTAAAAACAAAACCCATAAAACTATATAAATGTGGTATCACTGTAGTCGTACTGACCCGGAGAATGAAGAGAACAGGTCAGTTTTATCTCATAGGGAACGCTGTAAAAACAAAACCCATAAAACTATATAAATGTGGTATCTCTGTAATCGTACTGACCCAGAGAATGAAGGGAACAGGTCAGTTTTATCTCGCAGGGAACGCTGTAAATACAAAACCTATCAAACTATATAAATGTGGTATCACTGTAATCGTACTGACCCGGAGAATGAAGTGAACAGGTCAGTTTTATCTCATAGGGAACGATGTAAAAACAAAACCCATAAAACTATATAAATGTGGTATCACTGTAATTGTACTGACCCGGAGAATGAAGAGAACATCTCTTTATCTCCCATAAAACTGTGGCATTTGTTGTACATTGTTTTCAATACTAAGTGGTTCTATTAGTAAGTACATCCCACAAAATACAAGGCCTTATATGTCTATGTAAACATAAAAGTAAAAAGGTTATGGCTCTGGGAAGGCAGGGAGTGAAAAATAAAAACAGTAAAAAATGAAAAATCGCTGGGGTAGAAGAGTTACCTACGTCATAATAAAAAGTGTGTGTGTGTGTGTGTGTGTATATATATATACACTGCTCAAAAAAATAAAGGGAACACTTAAACAACACAATGTAACTCCAAGTCAATCACACTTCTGTGAAATCAAACTGTCCACTTAGGAAGCAACACTGAGTGACAATCAGTTTCACATGCTGTTGTGCAAATGGAATAGACAACAGGTGGAAATTATAGGCAATTAGCAAGACACCCCCAATAAAGGAGTGGTTCTGCAGGTGGTGACCACAGACCACTTCTCAGTTCCTATGCTTCCTGGCTGATGTTTTGGTCACTTTTGAATGCTGGCGGTGCTTTCACTCTAGTGGTAGCATGAGACGGAGTCTACAACCCACACAAGTGGCTCAGGTAGTGCAGCTTATCCAGGATGGCACATCAATGCGAGCTGTGGCAAGAAGGTTTGCTGTGTCTGTCAGCGTAGTGTCCAGAGCATGGAGGCGCTACCAGGAGACAGGCCAGTACATCAGGAGATGTGGAGGAGGCCGTAGGAGGGCAACAACCCAGCAGCAGGACCGCTACCTCCGCCTTTGTGCAAGGAAGAACAGGAGGAGCACTGCCAGAGCCCTGCAAAATGACCTCCAGCAGGCCACAAATGTGCATGTGTCTGCTCAAACGGTTAGAAACAGACTCCATGAGGGTGATATGAGGGCCCGACGTCCACAGGTGGGGGTTGTGCTTACAGCCCAACACCGTGCAGGACGTTTGGCATTTGCCAGAGAACACCAAGATTGGCAAATTCGCCACTGGCGCCCTGTGCTCTTCACAGATGAAAGCAGGTTCACACTGAGCACATGTGACAGACGTGACAGAGTCTGGAGACGCCGTGGAGAACGTTCTGCTGCCTGCAACATCCTCCAGCATGACCGGTTTGGCATTGGGTCAGTAATGGTGTGGGGTGGCATTTCTTTGGAGGGCCGCACAGCCCTCCATGTGCTCGCCAGAGGTAGCCTGACTGCCATTAGGTACCGAGATGAGATCCTCAGACCCCTTGTGAGACCATATGCTGGTGCGGTTGGCCCTGGGTTCCTCCCAAGACAATGCTAGACCTCATGTGGCTGGAGTGTGTCAGCAGTTCCTGCAAGACGAAGGCATTGATGCTATGGACTGGCCCGCCCGTTCTCCAGACCTGGATCCAATTGAGCACATCTGGGACATCATGTCTCGCTCTATCCACCAACGTCACGTTGCACCACAGACTGTCCAGGAGTTGGCAGATGCTTTAGTCCAGGTCTGGGAGGAGATCCCTCAGGAGACCGTCCGCCACCTCATCAGGAGCATGCACAGGCGTTGTAGGGAGGTCATACAGGCACGTGGAGGCCACACACACTACTGAGCCTCATTTTGACTTGTTTTAAGGACATTACATCAAAGTTGGATCAGCCTGTAGTGTGTTTTTCCACTTTAATTTTGAGTGTGACTCCAAATCCAGACCTCCATGGGTTGAAAAATTTGATTTCCAGTTTTTAATTTTTGTGTGATTTTGTTGTCAGCACATTCAACTATGTAAAGAACAAAGTATTTCAGAAGAATATTTAATTAACTCAGATCTAGGATGTGTTATTTTTGTGTTCCCTTTATTTTTTTGAGCAGTGTATATCCCTGCACTGTCTCTGCAGGACCTTATAATGGCTGCTTGTGTCTGTCCTGTGACATCAGCGGCTGAGCTCACAATGGCGTCTAACATACAGCCTGATAGACCAGCCAATATCCGGCTTCCTGATTGGCCGTCAGGCTGCCTGCAACGCATTATGTGCAGGTCTGCTGGCCTGGGCCCCACTGGGTGACCCTCCGGCTTCATCCTTCCTGCCCGCTTCCCTGTAGAAGTAAAACGGCGCTTGCAGTTTTGCACATTTCATCTGAAGCGAATTGCTAAAACTTCGGATTCATTTGGCAGACACTTTTTTATGAAATTTATGATGACTCCAGTTTGTTATGAACCGATTCGCTCATCTCTAGTTCTGCATCCTTAGTCTGGGGGTCCCTAGGTTTGGGGGGCCAGCCTTAGTGTTGAAGTGTACATGTGGTATTGCGCGCCCTCATGCGCAGGAGGACAAGTCTCACCGATCCTGTATGCCCGACACCACATTATCAGGGTTCTAGGAAGAGGCAGGGAGATTTTGGGTGGATGACAAGGACTTCACCATTTTCCGTAGAATGATCCGATATATGCTCTGGGGCCAGCCTGGTAAGTTAGAGCCCCCCTAGTGAGGATGCTTTATATACACCACACATCTGTCTACACTCCCACCCTTGCTGAACTTCATACGTTCTAGTAGGACATATTGTGCAGACGTCTAATTCTCCTCCACATGCTGGTTACTGACCCCTGAACTCTGCACGCCCTGCCGTCACCCCAAACACCAGACATCACGGACATCCAGCAGAAAAGCTGTCATTAAACCCAAGATCCTCTGCCAGCTCTGCCTCAGTCTACACAGCAAAGCTCCGGTGTCTGGTGTGAAATCTGAACTATTATACGGATATTCCGAGAAAACACTTCCGAGATGATACAATTATGTTTATAGATAACCACATCAGATAATTGGGGATTTTGGGGTTGGACTTCGGAGTGTCGGCAAAGTCCTCTCATATAAGGACACCGTACGGTTGGGGAGGACGTCCCTGACTGCACAGACTTTGATGGAGGGGGTGTCATGGGGTTTGGGAAAATATACCCCTTCCCCTTTTTTCCTGGAAACCTATGCATCCCACAGGGGTGATTTATGGTATGGGAAGTCGGGAGCTTGCCCGGGAGACCAGGGTTAGTCCCCACCCGCCTTGGGTTGGCTAACATGGTTGCTTCTTTTCCCCTCCCATCTAGGAAGGGTTAAATAATGAGGCATTACTGGGGTGCGGCCTCTTTCCCCGCTGCCTGTCAGGGACGTCCCTCCCTCCTCCCTACATTTCTTTTTGGTTGACGTTTTTTGCAAGATTTCTTCTGTAGATTATTATAAAATAGTTGGATTTGGGTGAACTGAAGTTGGACTTGGCCAATGGGAGCCAGGTGGTCGGCGTGCTGCCCCCTAACCGGAGGTGCGGTTTAGATGTAATTAAACCCGATGGCGGTTGAATAATATTTGATGCACATTAAATACAGAACTGGGACCGACTCCATCCAACAAATGTTCAGTGTCCTCCGCCAGCAGAGGAGGGAGAGGAGTGAGGAGGATGAGGGTCTGATCTCTGCGGTCAGTAGATCAGACATGAGTCACATATATGGCGGGAGTCTACGTACCGTACACCCGGAGCCGGTATTCTGTAATGTCAGATGTTGTAGAACCTGGAGCTCGTACAGTCAGAAAATAAGACCCTTCATTAGCGGAGGAGACGCTGTCGATTCTCAGGGATCCGTTCACATATAACTGACATCTTCCTATCCACTGATCGTAACAAAGAGGAGGAGGAGGAAGATTACTAGCCACAATCTGGTTTTTAAAAGTCCAGGATAATCCAGAATTTTCTGGGGGTGGAGGATTCACTTCTAATAGAACCGATCTCCCAGTGATTCCTGTCACATCGACGACAGCGTCCACATCACCTGTAAGTAATATACAGAGCGTGAGATACTGACCTGATATAACGGTATACACATCTCCTGTATGTAATATACAATGTACACTGAGGAGATATAACGGTATACACATCTCCTGTATGTAATATACAATGTACACTGAGGAGATATAACGGTATACACATCTCCTGTATGTAATATACAATGTACACTGAGGAGATATAACGGTATACACATCTCCTGTATGTAATATACAATGTACACTGAGGAGATATAACGGTATACACATCACCTGTATGTAATATACAATGTACACTGAGGAGATATAACGGTATACACATCACCTGTATGTAATATACAATGTACACTGAGGAGATATAACGGTATACACATCTCCTGTATGTAATATACAATGTACACTGAGGAGATATAACGGTATACACATCTCCTGTATGTAATATACAATGTACACTGAGGAGATATAACGGTATACACATCTCCTGTATGTAATATACAATGTACACGGAGGAGATATAACGGTATACACATCTCCTGTATGTAATATACAATGTACAGACACTGAGGAGATATAACGGTATACACATCACCTGTATGTAATATACAATGTACACTGAGGAGATATAACGGTATACACATCACCTGTATGTAATATATAATGTACACTGAGGAGATATAACGGTATACACATCACCTGTATGTAATATACAATGTACACTGAGGAGATATAACGGTATACACATCTCCTGTATGTAATATACAATGTACACTGAGGAGATATAACAGTATACACATCACCTGTATGTAATATACAATGTACACGGAGGAGATATAACGGTATACACATCACCTGTATGTAATATACAATGTACACGGAGGAGATATAACGGTATACACATCTCCTGTATGTAATATACAATGTACAGACACTGAGGAGATATAACGGTATACACATCTCCTGTATGTAATATACAATGTACACTGAGGAGATATAACGGTATACACATCACCTGTATGTAATATACAATGTACACTGAGGAGATATAACGGTATACACATCACCTGTATGTAATATATAATGTACACTGAGGAGATATAACGGTATACACATCACCTGTATGTAATATACAATGTACACTGAGGAGATATAACGGTATACACATCTCCTGTATGTAATATACAATGTACACTGAGGAGATATAACAGTATACACATCACCTGTATGTAATATACAATGTACACGGAGGAGATATAACGGTATACACATCTCCTGTATGTAATATACAATGTACACTGAGGAGATATAACGGTATACACATCTCCTGTATGTAATATACAATGTACACTGAGGAGATATAACGGTATACACATCTCCTGTATGTAATATACAATGTACACTGAGGAGATATAACGGTATACACATCACCTGTATGTAATATACAATGTACACTGAGGAGATATAACGGTATACACATCACCTGTATGTAATATATAATGTACACTGAGGAGATATAACGGTATACACATCACCTGTATGTAATATACAATGTACACTGAGGAGATATAACGGTATACACATCTCCTGTATGTAATATACAATGTACACTGAGGAGATATAACAGTATACACATCACCTGTATGTAATATACAATGTACACGGAGGAGATATAACGGTATACACATCTCCTGTATGTAATATACAATGTACACTGAGGAGATATAACGGTATACACATCTCCTGTATGTAATATACAATGTACACTGAGGAGATATAACGGTATACACATCTCCTGTATGTAATATACAATGTACACTGAGGAGATATAACAGTATACACATCACCTGTATGTAATATACAATGTACACTGAGGAGATATAACGGTATACACATCTCCTGTATGTAATATACAATGTACACTGAGGAGATATAACGGTATACACATCTCCTGTATGTAATATACAATGTACACTGAGGAGATATAACGGTATACACATCTCCTGTATGTAATATACAATGTACACTGAGGAGATATAACAGTATACACATCACCTGTATGTAATATACAATGTACACTGAGGAGATATAACGGTATACACATCTCCTGTATAGTAAAAAAAGGGGGTCAGTCAGCACATCCCATAGCACCGCAATATTGCAAATGCTATAGCAGCCAGTTAGAGATATTTGGCAAATCATTTTGTACAAAATTATCTGAGCCCGTCTGCCGAACGTCAAGGCAATCGGCAATCGGAAATGACAGAAATCCAGGTGAGCCCAGCATGTGAGTGGAACCTACACCTTCTGAATTGCATGTTAGCCGCCATGGCACATGACAGATATATAGTGTTAGGAACCCGTCTAACTAGAGATTGCCTTGACGTTCGGCAGACGGGCTCAGATAATTTTGTACAAAATGATTTGCCAAATATCTCTAACTGGCTGCTATAGCATTTGCAATATTGCGGTGCTATGGGATGTGCTGACTGACCCCCTTTTTTTACTACACATCTCCTGTATGTAATATACAATGTACACTGAGGAGATATAACGGTATACACATCTCCTGTATGTAATATACAATGTACAGACACTGAGGAGATATAACGGTATACACATCTCCTGTATGTAATATACATTGTACACTGAGGAGATATAACGGTATACACATCACCTGTATGTAATATACAATGTACACTGAGGAGATATAACGGTATACACATCTCCTGTATGTAATATACAATGTACAGACACTGAGGAGATATAACGGTATACACATCACCTGTATGTAATATACAATGTACACTGAGGAGATATAACGGTATACACATCACCTGTATGTAATATACAATGTACAGACACTGAGGAGATATAACGGTATACACATCACCTGTATGTAATATACAATGTACACTGAGGAGATATAACGGTATACACATCTCCTGTATGTAATATACAATGTACACTGAGGAGATATAACGGTATACACATCTCCTGTATGTAATATACAATGTACACTGAGGAGATATAACGGTATACACATCTCCTGTATGTAATATACAATGTACACTGAGGAGATATAACGGTATACACATCTCCTGTATGTAATATACAATGTACACTGAGGAGATATAACGGTATACACATCTCCTGTATGTAATATACAATGTACAGACACTGAGGAGATATAACGGTATACACATCTCCTGTATGTAATATACAATGTACAGACACTGAGGAGATATAACGGTATACACGTCTCCTGTATGTAATATACAATGTACACTGAGGAGATATAACGGTATACACATCACCTGTATGTAATATACAATGTACACTGAGGAGATATAACGGTATACACATCTCCTGTATGTAATATACAATGTACACTGAGGAGATATAACGGTATACACATCTCCTGTATGTAATATACAATGTACACTGAGGAGATATAACGGTATACACATCTCCTGTATGTAATATACAATGTACAGACACTGAGGAGATATAACGGTATACACATCTCCTGTATGTAATATACAATGTACAGACACTGAGGAGATATAACGGTATACACATCTCCTGTATGTAATATACAATGTACAGACACTGAGGAGATATAACGGTATACACGTCTCCTGTATGTAATATACAATGTACACTGAGGAGATATAACGGTATACACATCACCTGTATGTAATATACAATGTACACTGAGGAGATATAACGGTATACACATCACCTGTATGTAATATACAATGTACACGGAGGAGATATAACGGTATACACATCACCTGTATGTAATATACAATGTACACTGAGGAGATATAACGGTATACACATCTCCTGTATGTAATATACAATGTACACTGAGGAGATATAACGGTATACACATCTCCTGTATGTAATATACAATGTACAGACACTGAGGAGATATAACGGTATACACATCTCCTGTATGTAATATACAATGTACAGACACTGAGGAGATATAACGGTATACACATCTCCTGTATGTAATATACAATGTACACTGAGGAGATATAACGGTATACACATCTCCTGTATGTAATATACAATGTACACTGAGGAGATATAACGGTATACACATCTCCTGTATGTAATATACAATGTACACTGAGGAGATATAACGGTATACACATCTCCTGTATGTAATATACAATGTACACTGAGGAGATATAACGGTATACACATCACCTGTATGTAATATACAATGTACAGACACTGAGGAGATATAACGGTATACACATCACCTGTATGTAATATACAATTTACACTGAGGAGATATAACGGTATACACATCACCTGTATGTAATATACAATGTACACTGAGGAGATATAACGGTATACACATCACCTGTATGTAATATACAATGTACACTGAGGAGATATTACGGTATACACATCACCTGTATGTAATATATAATGTACACTGAGGAGATATAACGGTATACACATCACCTGTATGTAATATACAATGTACACTGAGGAGATATAACGGTATACACATCACCTGTATGTAATATACAATGTACACTGAGGAGATATAACGGTATACACATCTCCTGTATGTAATATACAATGTACACTGAGGAGATATAACGGTATACACATCTCCTGTATGTAATATACAATGTACACTGAGGAGATATAATGGTATACACATCTCATGTATGTAATATACAATGTACACTGAGGAGATATAACGGTATACACATCACCTGTATGTAATATATAATGTACACTGAGGAGATATAACGGTATACACATCTCCTGTATGTAATATACAATGTACACTGAGGAGATATTACGGTATACACATCACCTGTATGTAATATATAATGTACACTGAGGAGATATAACGGTATACACATCTCCTGTATGTAATATACAATGTACACTGAGGAGATATAACGGTATACACATCTCCTGTGTGTAATATACAATGTACACTGAGGAGATATAACGGTATACACATCTCCTGTATGTAATATACAATGTACACTGAGGAGATATAACGGTATACACATCTCCTGATCCTGGCCGTCCACGGAGAGGCCGGGGTTCTATTCCTTTGCTACAGACGCTACGTTGTATCCGTTATCTGACACCTTATTATGGACACCTTCTGTGTGGTGTCAGTGACGGGTAGTAGTATAAGTTCTATACAATATATAAGGAGGAACATCCCCCCCGTCTGTGACACATCGAGGACCTCATGTCCAGCCTGTAGCGGTGGCTTTACCTGTCAGTCCCAGCAGCAGGATGAGGGCCAGGATGGGCTGGTACCGGTCCATTCTGCGGCTCCTGTGCGCTCCGTGCTGCCTGCTCTCCTCGCACTTCTGCTCTGACTTCTTCTCCTGCAGACTTTGTCCTTTCTTCTTCCTGGTTTGCTGCTTTCTGAGTCGCTGGTGACAT
>NW_024400287.1:0-38782 GCF_905171765.1 Bufo bufo
GTCTAATTCTGTGATTAAACCTATACATGTCACACAGCGCAAAAAAAAACAGGCCTCAAATCTCTATTTAACCAAAATCTGTACTGTTTTAGCTGGTCAAGTTATTTGTAGTGACCGTAAAAGCACACTTTTTTTCTGGGTTGAAAAACCATTCCCAAATTTGCCATTCTCAAAATAACTAGTTTCTGGTATTTGAGGCCTACTTGAAATCTATCCCAAAAAAGAATATCTTACATTGAAGGTACTGATAGTGTCATTCAGAAAAAACCTAAGACACACGCTAGCGTGCTGATAGAAATCTGATTCTGTGATTAAACCTATACCTGTCACACAGCGCAAAAAAAAACAGGCCTCACATCTCTATTTAACCAAATCTGTACTGTTTTAGCTGGTCAAGTTTTTGTAGTGACCGTAAAAGCACACTTTTTTTTCTGGGTTGAAAAACCATTCCCAAATTTGCCATTCTCAAAATAACTAGTTTCTGGTATTTGAGGCCTACTTGAAATCTATCCCAAAAAGGATATCTTACATTGAAGGTACTGATAGTGTCATTCAGAAAAACCTAAGACACACGCTAGCGTGCAGATAGAAGTCTGATTCTGTGATTAAACCTATACCTGTCACACAGCGCAAAAAAAAACAGGCCTCACATCTCTATTCAACCAAATCTGTACTGTTTTAGCTGGTCAAGTTATTTGTAGTGACCGTAAAAGCACACTTTTTTTTTCTGGGTTGAAAAACTATTCCCAAATTTGCCATTCTCAAAATAACTAGTTTCTGGTATTTGAGGCCTACTTGAAATCTATCCCAAAAAGGATATCTTACATTGAAGGTACTGATAGTGTCATTCAGAAAAACCTAAGACACACGCTACCGTGCAGATAGAAGTCTGATTCTGTGATTAAACCTATACCTGTCACACAGCACAAAGAAAAACAGGCCTCACATTTCTATTCAACCAAATCTGTACTGTTTTAGCTGGTCAAGTTATTTGTAGTGACCGTAAAAAAACACTTTTTTTTTCTGGGTTGAAAAACTATTCCCAAATTTGCCATTCTCAAAATAACTAGTTTCTGGTATTTGAGGCCTACTTGAAATCTATCCCAAAAAGAATATCTTACATTGAAGGTACTGATAGTGTCATTCAGAAAAACCTAAGACACACGCTAGCGTGCAGATAGAAGTCTGATTCTGTGATTAAACCTATACCTGTCACACAGCGCAAAAAAAAAACAGGCCTCACATCTCTATTCAACCAAATCTGTACTGTTTTAGCTGGTCAAGTTATTTGTAGTGACCGTAAAAGCACACTTTTTTTTCTGGGTTGAAAAACTATTCCCAAATTTGCCATTCTCAAAATAACTAGTTTCTGGTATTTGAGGCCTACTTGAAATCTATCCCAAAAAGGATATCTTACATTGAAGGTACTGATAGTGTCATTCAGAAAAACCTAAGACACACGCTAGCGTGCAGATAGAAGTCTGATTCTGTGATTAAACCTATACCTGTCACACAGCGCAAAAAAAAACAGGCCTCACATCTCTATTCAACCAAATCTGTACTGTTTTAGCTGGTCAAGTTATTTGTAGTGACCGTAAAAGCACACTTTTTTTTCTGGGTTGAAAAACTATTCCCAAATTTGCCATTCTCAAAATAACTAGTTTCTGGTATTTGAGGCCTACTTGAAATCTATCCCAAAAAGGATATCTTACATTGAAGGTACTGATAGTGTCATTCAGAAAAACCTAAGACACACGCTAGCGTGCAGATAGAAGTCTGATTCTGTGATTAAACCTATACCTGTCACACAGCGCAAAAAAAAACAGGCCTCACATCTCTATTCAACCAAATCTGTACTGTTTTAGCTGGTCAAGTTATTTGTAGTGACCGTAAAAGCACACTTTTTTTTCTGGGTTGAAAAACTATTCCCAAATTTGCCATTCTCAAAATAACTAGTTTCTGGTATTTGAGGCCTACTTGAAATCTATCCCAAAAAGGATATCTTACATTGAAGGTACTGATAGTGTCATTCAGAAAAACCTAAGACACACGCTAGCGTGCAGATAGAAGTCTGATTCTGTGATTAAACCTATACCTGTCACACAGCGCAAAAAAAAACAGGCCTCACATCTCTATTCAACCAAATCTGTACTGTTTTAGCTGGTCAAGTTATTTGTAGTGACCGTAAAAGCACACTTTTTTTTCTGGGTTGAAAAACTATTCCCAAATTTGCCATTCTCAAAATAACTAGTTTCTGGTATTTGAGGCCTACTTGAAATCTATCCCAAAAAGGATATCTTACATTGAAGGTACTGATAGTGTCATTCAGAAAAACCTAAGACACACGCTAGCGTGCAGATAGAAGTCTGATTCTGTGATTAAACCTATACCTGTCACACAGCGCAAAAAAAAACAGGCCTCACATCTCTATTCAACCAAATCTGTACTGTTTTAGCTGGTCAAGTTATTTGTAGTGACCGTAAAAGCACACTTTTTTTTCTGGGTTGAAAAACTATTCCCAAATTTGCCATTCTCAAAATAACTAGTTTCTGGTATTTGAGGCCTACTTGAAATCTATCCCAAAAAGGATATCTTACATTGAAGGTACTGATAGTGTCATTCAGAAAAACCTAAGACACACGCTAGCGTGCAGATAGAAGTCTGATTCTGTGATTAAACCTATACCTGTCACACAGCGCAAAAAAAAAACAGGCCTCACATCTCTATTCAACCAAATCTGTACTGTTTTAGCTGGTCAAGTTATTTGTAGTGACCGTAAAAGCACACTTTTTTTTCTGGGTTGAAAAACTATTCCCAAATTTGCCATTCTCAAAATAACTAGTTTCTGGTATTTGAGGCCTACTTGAAATCTATCCCAAAAAGGATATCTTACATTGAAGGTACTGATAGTGTCATTCAGAAAAACCTAAGACACACGCTAGCGTGCAGATAGAAGTCTGATTCTGTGATTAAACCTATACCTGTCACACAGCGCAAAAAAAAAACAGGCCTCACATCTCTATTCAACCAAATCTGTACTGTTTTAGCTGGTCAAGTTATTTGTTGTGACCGTAAAAGCACACTTTTTTTTTCTGGGTTGAAAAACTATTCCCAAATTTGCCATTCTCAAAATAACTAGTTTCTGGTATTTGAGGCCTACTTGAAATCTATCCCAAAAAGGATATCTTACATTGAAGGTACTGATAGTGTCATTCAGAAAAACCTAAGACACACGCTAGCGTGCAGATAGAAGTCTGATTCTGTGATTAAACCTATACCTGTCACACAGCGCAAAAAAAAACAGGCCTCACATCTCTATTCAACCAAATCTGTACTGTTTTAGCTGTTCAAGTTATTTGTAGTGACCGTAAAAGCACACTTTTTTTTTCTGGGTTGAAAAACTATTCCCAAATTTGCCATTCTCAAAATAACTAGTTTCTGGTATTTGAGGCCTACTTGAAATCTATCCCAAAAAGGATATCTTACATTGAAGGTACTGATAGTGTCATTCAGAAAAACCTAAGACACACGCTAGCGTGCAGATAGAAGTCTGATTCTGTGATTAAACCTATACCTGTCACACAGCGCAAAAAAAAACAGGCCTCACATCTCTATTCAACCAAATCTGTACTGTTTTAGCTGGTCAAGTTATTTGTAGTGACCGTAAAAGCACACTTTTTTTTCTGGGTTGAAAAACTATTCCCAAATTTGCCATTCTCAAAATAACTAGTTTCTGGTATTTGAGGCCTACTTGAAATCTATCCCAAAAAGGATATCTTACATTGTAGGTACTGATAGTGTCATTCAGAAAAACCTAAGATACACGCTAGCGTGCAGATAGAAGTCTGATTCTGTGATTAAACCTATACCTGTCACACAGCGCAAAAAAAAACAGGCCTCACATCTCTATTTAACCAAATCTGTACTGTTTTAGCTGGTCAAGTTATTTGTAGTGACCGTAAAAGCACACTTTTTTTTTCTGGGTTGAAAAACTATTCCCAAATTTGCCATTCTCAAAATAACTAGTTTCTGGTATTTGAGGCCTACTTGAAATCTATCCCAAAAAGGATATCTTACATTGAAGGTACTGATAGTGTCATTCAGAAAAACCTAAGACACACGCTAGCGTGCAGATAGAAGTCTGATTCTGTGATTAAACCTATACCTGTCACACAGCGCAAAAAAAAACAGGCCTCACATCTCTATTTAACCAAATCTGTACTGTTTTAGCTGGTCAAGTTATTTGTAGTGACCGTAAAAGCACACTTTTTTTTCTGGGTTGAAAAACTATTCCCAAATTTGCCATTCTCAAAATAACTAGTTTCTGGTATTTGAGGCCTACTTGAAATCTATCCCAAAAAGGATATCTTACATTGTAGGTACTGATAGTGTCATTCAGAAAAACCTAAGACACACGCTAGCGTGCAGATAGAAGTCTGATTCTGTGATTAAACCTATACCTGTCACACAGCGCAAAAAAAAAACAGGCCTCACATCTCTATTCAACCAAATCTGTACTGTTTTAGCTGGTCAAGTTATTTGTAGTGACCGTAAAAGCACACTTTTTTTTCTGGGTTGAAAAACTATTCCCAAATTTGCCATTCTCAAAATAACTAGTTTCTGGTATTTGAGGCCTACTTGAAATCTATCCCAAAAAGGATATCTTACATTGAAGGTACTGATAGTGTCATTCAGAAAAACCTAAGACACACGCTAGCGTGCAGATAGAAGTCTGATTCTGTGATTAAACCTATACCTGTCACACAGCGCAAAAAAAAAACAGGCCTCACATCTCTATTCAACCAAATCTGTACTGTTTTAGCTGGTCAAGTTATTTGTAGTGACCGTAAAAGCACACTTTTTTTTCTGGGTTGAAAAACCATTCCCAAATTTGCCATTCTCAAAATAACTAGTTTCTGGTATTTGAGGCCTACTTGAAATCTATCCCAAAAAGGATATCTTACATTGAAGGTACTGATAGTGTCATTCAGAAAAACCTAAGACACACGCTAGCGTGCAGATAGAAGTCTGATTCTGTGATTAAACCTATACCTGTCACACAGCGCAAAAAAAAACAGGCCTCACATCTCTATTCAACCAAATCTGTACTGTTTTAGCTGGTCAAGTTATTTGTAGTGACCGTAAAAGCACACTTTTTTTTTCTGGGTTGAAAAACTATTCCCAAATTTGCCATTCTCAAAATAACTAGTTTCTGGTATTTGAGGCCTACTTGAAATCTATCCCAAAAGGATATCTTACATTGAAGGTACTGATAGTGTCATTCAGAAAAACCTAAGACACACGCTAGCGTGCAGATAGAAGTCTGATTCTGTGATTAAACCTATACCTGTCACACAGCGCAAAAAAAAAACAGGCCTCACATCTCTATTCAACCAAATCTGTACTGTTTTAGCTGGTCAAGTTATTTGTAGTGACCGTAAAAGCACACTTTTTTTTCTGGGTTGAAAAACTATTCCCAAATTTGCCATTCTCAAAATAACTAGTTTCTGGTATTTGAGGCCTACTTGAAATCTATCCCAAAAAGATATCTTACATTGAAGGTACTGATAGTGTCATTCAGAAAAACCTAAGACACACGCTAGCGTGCAGATAGAAGTCTGATTCTGTGATTAAACCTATACCTGTCACACAGCGCAAAAAAAAACAGGCCTCACATCTCTATTCAACCAAATCTGTACTGTTTTAGCTGGTCAAGTTATTTGTAGTGACCGTAAAAGCACACTTTTTTTTCTGGGTTGAAAAACTATTCCCAAATTTGCCATTCTCAAAATAACTAGTTTCTGGTATTTGAGGCCTACTTGAAATCTATCCCAAAAAGGATATCTTACATTGTAGGTACTGATAATGTCATTCAGAAAAACCTAAGACACACGCTAGCGTGCAGATAGAAATCTGATTCTGTGATTAAACCTATACCTGTCACACAGCGCAAAAAAAAACAGGCCTCACATCTCTATTCAACCAAATCTGTACTGTTTTAGCTGGTCAAGTTATTTGTAGTGACCGTAAAAGCACACTTTTTTTTCTGGGTTGAAAAACTATTCCCAAATTTGCCATTCTCAAAATAACTAGTTTCTGGTATTTGAGGCCTACTTGAAATCTATCCCAAAAAGGATATCTTACATTGAAGGTAGTGATAGTGTCATTCAGAAAAACCTAAGACACACGCTAGCGTGCAGATAGAAGTCTGATTCTGTGATTAAACCTATACCTGTCACACAGCGCAAAAAAAAAACAGGCCTCACATCTCTATTCAACCAAATCTGTACTGTTTTAGCTGGTCAAGTTATTTGTAGTGACCGTAAAAGCACACTTTTTTTTCTGGGTTGAAAAACTATTCCCAAATTTGCCATTCTCAAAATAACTAGTTTCTGGTATTTGAGGCCTACTTGAAATCTATCCCAAAAAGATATCTTACATTGAAGGTACTGATAGTGTCATTCAGAAAAACCTAAGACACACGCTAGCGTGCAGATAGAAGTCTGATTCTGTGATTAAACCTATACCTGTCACACAGCGCAAAAAAAAAACAGGCCTCACATCTCTATTCAACCAAATCTGTACTGTTTTAGCTGGTCAAGTTATTTGTAGTGACCGTAAAAGCACACTTTTTTTTTCTGGGTTGAAAAACTATTCCCAAATTTGCCATTCTCAAAATAACTAGTTTCTGGTATTTGAGGCCTACTTGAAATCTATCCCAAAAGGATATCTTACATTGAAGGTACTGATAGTGTCATTCAGAAAAACCTAAGACACACGCTAGCGTGCAGATAGAAGTCTGATTCTGTGATTAAACCTATACCTGTCACACAGCGCAAAAAAAAAACAGGCCTCACATCTCTATTCAACCAAATCTGTACTGTTTTAGCTGGTCAAGTTATTTGTAGTGACCGTAAAAGCACACTTTTTTTTCTGGGTTGAAAAACTATTCCCAAATTTGCCATTCTCAAAATAACTAGTTTCTGGTATTTGAGGCCTACTTGAAATCTATCCCAAAAAGGATATCTTACATTGAAGGTACTGATAGTGTCATTCAGAAAAACCTAAGACACACGCTAGCGTGCAGATAGAAGTCTGATTCTGTGATTAAACCTATACCTGTCACACAGCGCAAAAAAAAACAGGCCTCACATCTCTATTCAACCAAATCTGTACTGTTTTAGCTGGTCAAGTTATTTGTAGTGACCGTAAAAGCACACTTTTTTTTCTGGGTTGAAAAACTATTCCCAAATTTGCCATTCTCAAAATAACTAGTTTCTGGTATTTGAGGCCTACTTGAAATCTATCCCAAAAAGGATATCTTACATTGAAGGTACTGATAGTGTCATTCAGAAAAACCTAAGACACACGCTAGCGTGCAGATAGAAGTCTGATTCTGTGATTAAACCTATACCTGTCACACAGCGCAAAAAAAAACAGGCCTCACATCTCTATTCAACCAAATCTGTACTGTTTTAGCTGGTCAAGTTATTTGTAGTGACCGTAAAAGCACACTTTTTTTTCTGGGTTGAAAAACTATTCCCAAATTTGCCATTCTCAAAATAACTAGTTTCTGGTATTTGAGGCCTACTTGAAATCTATCCCAAAAAGGATATCTTACATTGAAGGTACTGATAGTGTCATTCAGAAAAACCTAAGACACACGCTAGCGTGCAGATAGAAGTCTGATTCTGTGATTAAACCTATACCTGTCACACAGCGCAAAAAAAAACAGGCCTCACATCTCTATTCAACCAAATCTGTACTGTTTTAGCTGGTCAAGTTATTTGTAGTGACCGTAAAAGCACACTTTTTTTTCTGGGTTGAAAAACTATTCCCAAATTTGCCATTCTCAAAATAACTAGTTTCTGGTATTTGAGGCCTACTTGAAATCTATCCCAAAAAGGATATCTTACATTGAAGGTACTGATAGTGTCATTCAGAAAAACCTAAGACACACGCTAGCGTGCAGATAGAAGTCTGATTCTGTGATTAAACCTATACCTGTCACACAGCGCAAAAAAAAACAGGCCTCACATCTCTATTCAACCAAATCTGTACTGTTTTAGCTGGTCAAGTTATTTGTAGTGACCGTAAAAGCACACTTTTTTTTCTGGGTTGAAAAACTATTCCCAAATTTGCCATTCTCAAAATAACTAGTTTCTGGTATTTGAGGCCTACTTGAAATCTATCCCAAAAAGGATATCTTACATTGAAGGTACTGATAGTGTCATTCAGAAAAACCTAAGACACACGCTAGCGTGCAGATAGAAGTCTGATTCTGTGATTAAACCTATACCTGTCACACAGCGCAAAAAAAAAACAGGCCTCACATCTCTATTTAACCAAATCTGTACTGTTTTAGCTGGTCAAGTTATTTGTAGTGACCGTAAAAGCACACTTTTTTTTTCTGGGTTGAAAAACTATTCCCAAATTTGCCATTCTCAAAATAACTAGTTTCTGGTATTTGAGGCCTACTTGAAATCTATCCCAAAAAGAATATCTTACATTGAAGGTACTGATAGTGTCATTCAGAAAAACCTAAGACACACGCTAGCGTGCAGATAGAAGTCTGATTCTGTGATTAAACCTATACCTGTCACACAGCGCAAAAAAAAACAGGCCTCACATCTCCATTCAACCAAATCTGTACTGTTTTAGCTGGTCAAGTTATTTGTAGTGACCGTAAAAGCACTTTTTTTTTCTGGGTTGAAAAACTATTCCCAAATTTGCCATTCTCAAAATAACTAGTTTCTGGTATTTGAGGCCTACTTGAAATCTATCCCAAAAAGGATATCTTACATTGAAGGTACTGATAGTGTCATTCAGAAAAACCTAAGACACACGCTACCGTGCAGATAGAAGTCTGATTCTGTGATTAAACCTATACCTGTCACACAGCGCAAAAAAAAAACAGGCCTCACATCTCTATTCAACCAAATCTGTACTGTTTTAGCTGGTCAAGTTATTTGTAGTGACCGTAAAAGCACACTTTTTTTTCTGGGTTGAAAAACATTCCCAAATTTGCCATTCTCAAAATAACTAGTTTCTGGTATTTGAGGCCTACTTGAAATCTATCCCAAAAAGATATCTTACATTGAAGGTACTGATAGTGTCATTCAGAAAAACCTAAGACACACGCTAGCGTGCAGATAGAAGTCTGATTCTGTGATTAAACCTATACCTGTCACACAGCGCAAAAAAAAACAGGCCTCACATCTCTATTCAACCAAATCTGTACTGTTTTAGCTGGTCAAGTTATTTGTAGTGACCGTAAAAGCACACTTTTTTTTCTGGGTTGAAAAACTATTCCCAAATTTGCCATTCTCAAAATAACTAGTTTCTGGTATTTGAGGCCTACTTGAAATCTATCCCAAAAAGATATCTTACATTGAAGGTACTGATAGTGTCATTCAGAAAAACCTAAGACACACGCTAGCGTGCAGATAGAAGTCTGATTCTGTGATTAAACCTATACCTGTCACACAGCGCAAAAAAAAACAGGCCTCACATCTCTATTCAACCAAATCTGTACTGTTTTAGCTGGTCAAGTTATTTGTAGTGACCGTAAAAGCACACTTTTTTTTCTGGGTTGAAAAACTATTCCCAAATTTGCCATTCTCAAAATAACTAGTTTCTGGTATTTGAGGCCTACTTGAAATCTATCCCAAAAAGGATATCTTACATTGAAGGTACTGATAGTGTCATTCAGAAAAACCTAAGACACACGCTAGCGTGCAGATAGAAGTCTGATTCTGTGATTAAACCTATACCTGTCACACAGCGCAAAAAAAAAACAGGCCTCACATCTCTATTCAACCAAATCTGTACTGTTTTAGCTGGTCAAGTTATTTGTAGTGACCGTAAAAGCACACTTTTTTTTTCTGGGTTGAAAAACTATTCCCAAATTTGCCATTCTCAAAATAACTAGTTTCTGGTATTTGAGGCCTACTTGAAATCTATCCCAAAAAGAATATCTTACATTGAAGGTACTGATAGTGTCATTCAGAAAAACCTAAGACACACGCTAGCGTGCAGATAGAAGTCTGATTCTGTGATTAAACCTATACCTGTCACACAGCGCAAAAAAAAACAGGCCTCACATCTCTATTCAACCAAATCTGTACTGTTTTAGCTGGTCAAGTTATTTGTAGTGACCGTAAAAGCACACTTTTTGTTCTGGGTTGAAAAACTATTCCCAAATTTGCCATTCTCAAAATAACTAGTTTCTGGTATTTGAGGCCTACTTGAAATCTATCCCAAAAAGGATATCTTACATTGAAGGTACTGATAGTGTCATTCAGAAAAACCTAAGGCACACGCTAGCGTGCAGATAGAAGTCTGATTCTGTGATTAAACCTATACCTGTCACACAGCGCAAAAAAAAAACAGGCCTCACATCTCTATTCAACCAAATCTGTACTGTTTTAGCTGGTCAAGTTATTTGTAGTGACCGTAAAAGCACACTTTTTTTTCTGGGTTGAAAAACTATTCCCAAATTTGCCATTCTCAAAATAACTAGTTTCTGGTATTTGAGGCCTACTTGAAATCTATCCCAAAAAGATATCTTACATTGAAGGTACTGATAGTGTCATTCAGAAAAACCTAAGACACACGCTAGCGTGCTGATAGAAGTCTGATTCTGTGATTAAACCTATACCTGTCACACAGCGCAAAAAAAAACAGGCCTCACATCTCTATTCAACCAAATCTGTACTGTTTTAGCTGGTCAAGTTATTTGTAGTGACCGTAAAAGCACACTTTTTTTTCTGGGTTGAAAAACTATTCCCAAATTTGCCATTCTCAAAATAACTAGTTTCTGGTATTTGAGGCCTACTTGAAATCTATCCCAAAAAGGATATCTTACATTGAAGGTACTGATAGTGTCATTCAGAAAAACCTAAGACACACGCTAGCGTGCAGATAGAAGTCTGATTCTGTGATTAAACCTATACCTGTCACACAGCGCAAAAAAAAACAGGCCTCACATCTCTATTCAACCAAATCTGTACTGTTTTAGCTGGTCAAGTTATTTGTAGTGACCGTAAAAGCACACTTTTTTTTCTGGGTTGAAAAACCATTCCCAAATTTGCCATTCTCAAAATAACTAGTTTCTGGTATTTGAGGCCTACTTGAAATCTATCCCAAAAAGAATATCTTACATTGAAGGTACTGATAGTGTCATTCAGAAAAACCTAAGACACACGCTAGCGTGCAGATAGAAGTCTGATTCTGTGATTAAACCTATACCTGTCACACAGCGCAAAAAAAAACAGGCCTCACATCTCTATTCAACCAAATCTGTACTGTTTTAGCTGGTCAAGTTATTTGTAGTGACCGTAAAAGCACACTTTTTTTTCTGGGTTGAAAAACCATTCCCAAATTTGCCATTCTCAAAATAACTAGTTTCTGGTATTTGAGGCCTACTTGAAATCTATCCCAAAAAGATATCTTACATCGAAGCTAGTGATAGTGTCATTCAGAAAAACCTAAGACACACGCTAGCGTGCTGATAGAAGTCTGATTCTGTGATTAAACCTATACCTGTCACACAGCGCAAAAAAAAAACAGGCCTCACATCTCTATTCAACCAAATCTGTACTGTTTTAGCTGGTCAAGTTATTTGTAGTGACCGTAAAAGCACACTTTTTTTTCTGGGTTGAAAAAAATTCCCAAATTTGCCATTCTCAAAATAACTAGTTTCTGGTATTTGAGGCCTACTTGAAATCTATCCCAAAAAGAATATCTTACATTGAAGGTAGTGATAGTGTCATTCAGAAAAACCTAAGACACACGCTAGCGTGCTGATAGAAGTCTGATTCTGTGATTAAACCTATACCTGTCACACAGCGCAAAAAAAAAACAGGCCTCACATCTCTATTCAACCAAATCTGTACTGTTTTAGCTGGTCAAGTTATTTGTAGTGACCGTAAAAGCACACTTTTTTTTCTGGGTTGAAAAACCATTCCCAAATTTGCCATTCTCAAAATAACTAGTTTCTGGTATTTGAGGCCTACTTGAAATCTATCCCAAAAAGATATCTTACATTGAAGGCTAGTGATAGTGTCATTCAGAAAAACCTAAGACACACGCTAGCGTGCAGATAGAAGTCTGATTCTGTGATTAAACCTATACCTGTCACACAGCGCAAAAAAAAACAGGCCTCACATCTCTATTCAACCAAATCTGTACTGTTTTAGCTGGTCAAGTTATTTGTAGTGACCGTAAAAGCACACTTTTTTTTCTGGGTTGAAAAACCATTCCCAAATTTGCCATTCTCAAAATAACTAGTTTCTGGTATTTGAGGCCTACTTGAAATCTATCCCAAAAAGAATATCTTACATTGAAGGTAGTGATAGTGTCATTCAGAAAAACCTAAGACACACGCTAGCGTGCTGATAGAAGTCTGATTCTGTGATTAAACCTATACCTGTCACACAGCGCAAAAAAAAAACAGGCCTCACATCTCTATTTAACCAAATCTGTACTGTTTTAGCTGGTCAAGTTATTTGTAGTGACCGTAAAAGCACACTTTTGTTTCTGGGTTGAAAAAGCATTCCCAAATTTGCCATTCTCAAAATAACTAGTTTCTGGTATTTGAGGCCTACTTGAAATCGATCCCAAAAAGAATATCTTACATTGAAGGTACTGATAGTGTCATTCAGAAAAACCTAAGACACACGCTAGCGTGCTGATAGAAGTCTGATTCTGTGATTAAACCTATACCTGTCACACAGCGCAAAAAAAAACAGGCCTCACATCTCTATTTAACCAAATCTGTACTGTTTTAGCTGGTCAAGTTATTTGTAGTGACCGTAAAAGCACACTTTTTTTTCTGGGTTGAAAAACCATTCCCAAATTTGCCATTCTCAAAATAACTAGTTTCTGGTATTTGAGGCCTACTTGAAATCTATCCCAAAAAGAATATCTTACATTGAAGGTACTGATAGTGTCATTCAGAAAAACCTAAGACACACGCTAGCGTGCTGATAGAAGTCTGATTCTGTGATTAAACCTATACCTGTCACACAGCGCAAAAAAAAACAGGCCTCACATCTCTATTCAACCAAATCTGTACTGTTTTAGCTGGTCAAGTTATTTGTAGTGACCGTAAAAGCACACTTTTTTTTCTGGGTTGAAAAACCATTCCCAAATTTGCCATTCTCAAAATTGTGGTGAACGGGAACAATGAGGAAAAAATCTAATAAGGGACGCGGAGGTGGACATGGTCGTGGTGGTGTTAGTGGACCCTCTGGTGCTGGGAGAGGACGTGGCCGTTCTGCCACAGCCACACGTCCTAGTGAACCAACTACCTCAGGTCCCAGTAGCCAGCAGAATTTACAGCGATATTTGGTGGGGCCCAATGCCGTTCTAAGGATGGTAAGGCCTGAGCAGGTGCAGGCATTAATCAATTGGGTGGCCGACAGTGGATCCAGCACGTTCACATTATCTCCCACCCAGTCTTCTTCAGAAAGCGCACAGATGGAGCATGAAAACCAAGCCCATCGGTCTGTCACATCACCCCCATGCATATCAGGGAAACTGTCTGAGCCTCAAGTTATGCAGCAGTCTCTTATGCTGTTTGAAGACTCTGCTGCCAGGGTTTCCCAAGGGCATCCACCTAGCCCTTCCCCAGGGGTGGAAGAGATAGAATGCACTAACGCACAACCACTTATTTTTCCTGATGATGAGGACATGGGAATATCACCTCAGCACGTCTCTGATGATGACGAAACACAGGTGCCAACTGCTGCGTCTTTCTGCAGTGTGCAGACTGAACAGGAGGTCAGGGATCAAGACTGGGTGGAAGACGATGCAGGGGACGATGAGGTCCTAGACCCCACATGGAATGAAGGTCGTGCCACTGACTTTCACAGTTCGGAGGAAGAGGCAGTGGTGAGACCGAGCCAACAGCGTAGCAAAAGAGGGAGCAGTGGGCAAAATCAGAACACCCGCCGCCAAGAGACTCCGCCTGCTACTGACCGCCGCCATCTGGGACCGAGCACCCCAAAGGCAGCTTCAAGGAGTTCCCTGGCATGGCACTTCTTCAAACAATGTGCTGACGACAAGACCCGAGTGGTTTGCACGCTGTGCCATCAGAGCCTGAAGCGAGGCATTAACGTTCTGAACCTTAGCACAACCTGCATGACCAGGCACCTGCATGCAAAGCATGAACTGCAGTGGAGTAAACACCTTAAAAACAAAGAAGTCACTCAGGCTCCCCCTGCTACCTCTTCTGCTGCTGCTGCCTCGGCCTCTTCTGCTGCTGCCGCCGCCTCGGCCTCTTCCTCCGCCTCTGGAGGAACGTTGGCACCTGCCGCCCAGCAAACATGGGATGTACCACCAACACCACCACCTGCGTCACCAAGCATCTCAACCATGTCACACGGCAGCGTTCAGCTCTCCATCTCACAAACATTTGAGAGAAAGCGTAAATTCTCACCTAGCCACCCTCGATCCCTGGCCCTGAATGCCAGCATTTCTAAACTACTGGCCTATGAAATGCTGTCATTTAGGCTGGTGGACACACACAGCTTCAAACAGCTCATGTCGCTTGCTGTCCCACAGTATGTTGTTCCCAGCCGCCACTACTTCTCCAAGAAAGCCGTGCCTTCCCTGCACAAACAAGTGTCCGATAAAATCAAGTGTGCACTGCGCAACGCCATCTGTGGCAAGGTCCACCTAACCACAGATACGTGGACCAGTAAGCACGGCCAGGGACGCTATATCTCCCTAACTGCACACTGGGTAAATGTAGTGGCGGCTGGGCCCCAGGCGGAGAGCTGTTTGGCGCACGTCCTTCCGCCGCCAAGGATCGCAGGGCAACATTCTTTGCCTCCTGTCTCCTCCTCCTCCTACTCAGCTTCCTCCTCCTCTTCTTCCACCTGCTCATCCAGTCAGCCACACACCTTCACCACCAACTTCAGCACAGCACGGGGTAAACGTCAGCAGGCCATTCTGAAACTCATATGTTTGGGGGACAGGCCCCACACCGCACAGGAGTTGTGGCGGGGTATAGAACAACAGACCGACGAGTGGTTGCTGCCGGTGAGCCTCAAGCCCGGCCTGGTGGTGTGCGATAATGGGCGAAATCTCGTTGCAGCTCTGGGACTAGCCGGTTTGACGCACATCCCTTGCCTGGCACATGTGCTGAATTTGGTGGTGCAGAAGTTCATTCGCAACTACCCCGACATGTCAGAGCTGCTGCATAAAGTGCGGGCCGTCTGTTCGCGCTTCCGGCGTTCACACCCTGCCGCTGCTCGCCTGTCTGTGCTACAGCGTAACTTCGGCCTTCCCGCTCACCGCCTCATATGCGACGTGCCTACCAGGTGGAACTCCACCTTGCATATGCTGGACAGACTGTGCGAGCAGCAGCAGGCCATAGTGGAGTTTCAGCTGCAGCACGCACGGGTCAGTCGCACTGTGGATCAGACCCACTTCACCACCAATGACTGGGCCTCCATGCGAGACCTGTGTGCCCTGTTACGCTGTTTCGAGTACTCCACCAACATGGCCAGTGGCGATGATGCCGTTATCAGCGTTACAATACCACTTCTATGTCTCCTTGAGAAAACACTTAGGGCGATGATGGAAGAGGAGGTGGCCCAGGAGGAAGAGGAGGAAGAGGGGTCATTTTTAGCACTTTCAGGCCAGTCTCTTCGAAGTGATTCAGAGGGAGGTTTTTTGCAACACCAGAGGCCAGGTACAAATGTGGCCAGACAGGGCCCACTACTGGAGGACGAGGAGGACGAGGATGAGGAGGAGGTGGAGGAGGATGAGGATGAAGCATGTTCACAGCGGGGTGGCACCCAAAGCAGCTCGGGCCCATCACTGGTGCGTGGCTGGGGGGAAACACAGGACGATGACGATACGCCTCCCACAGAGGACAGCTTGTCCTTACCTCTGGGCAGCCTGGCACACATGAGCGACTACATGCTGCAGTGCCTGTGCAACGACAGCAGAGTTGCCCACATTTTAACGTGTGCGGAATACTGGGTTGCCACCCTGCTGGATCCCCGGTACAAAGACAATGTGCCCACCTTACTTCCTACACTGGAGCGTGATAGGAAGATGCGCGAGTACAAGCGCACGTTGGTAGACGCGCTACTGAGAGCATTCCCAAATGTCACAGGGGAACCAGTGGAAGCCCAAGGCGAAGGCAGAGGAGGAGCAAGAGGTCGCCAACGCAGCTGTGTCACGGCCAGCTCCTCTGAGGGCAGGGTTAGCATGGCAGAGATGTGGAAAAGTTTTGTCACCACGCCACAGCTAACTGCACCACCACCTGATACGGAACGTGTTAGCAGGAGGCAACATTTCACTAACATGGTGGAACAGTACCTGTGCACACCCCTCCACGTACTGACTGATGGTTCGGCCCCATTCAACTTCTGGGTCTCCAAATTGTCCACGTGGCCAGAGCTAGCCTTTTATGCCTTGGAGGTGCTGGCCTGCCCGGCGGCCAGCGTTTTGTCTGAACGTGTATTCAGCACGGCAGGGGGCGTCATTACAGACAAACGCAGCCGCCTGTCTACAGCCAATGTGGACAAGCTGACGTTCATAAAAATGAACCAGGCATGGATCCCACAGGACCTGTCCATCCCTTGTGCAGATTAGATATTAACTACCTCCCCTTAACAATATATTATTCTACTCCAGGGCACTTCCTCATTCAATACTATTTTTAATTTCATTTTACCATTATATTGCGGGGCAACCCAAAGTTGAATGAACCTCTCCTCTGTCTGGGTGCCGGGGGCCTAAATGTGTGACAGTGGCCTGTTCCAGTGGTGGGTGACGTGAAGCCTGATTCTCTGCTATGACATGAAGACTTATTCTGTGCTGACATGAAGCCAGATTCTCTGTTACGCGACCTCTCTCCTCTGCCTGGGTGCCTGAGCCTAAATATGTGACAGTGGCCTGTTCCAGTGGTGGGTGACGTGAAGCCTGATTCTCTGCTATGACATGAATACAGATTCTGCGCTGACATAAGGCCAGATTCTCTGTTACGGGACCTCTCTCCTCTGCCTGGGTGCCTGGGCCTAAATGTGTGACAGTGGCCTGTTCCACTGGTGGGTGACGTGAAGCCTGATTCTCTGCTATGACATGAAGACTTATTCTGTGCTGACATGAAGCCAGATTCTCTGTTACGCGACCTCTCTCCTCTGTCTGGGTGCCTGGGCCTAAATATGTGACAGTGGCCTGTTCCAGTGGTGGGTGACGTGAAGCCTGATTCTCTGCTATGACATGAATACAGATTCTGCGCTGACATAAGGCCAGATTCTCTGTTACGGAACCTCTCTCCTCTGCCTGGGTGCCTGGGCCTAAATGTGTGACAGTGGCCTGTTCCAGTGGTGGGTGACGTGAAGCCTGATTCTCTGCTATGACATGAATACAGATTCTGCGCTGACATAAGGCCAGATTCTCTGTTACGGGAACTCTCTCCTCTGCCTGGGTGCCTGGGCCTAAATGTTTGACAGTGGCCTGTTCCAGTGGTGGGTGACGTGAAGCCTGATTCTCTGCTATGACATGAATACAGATTCTGCGCTGACATAATGCCAGATTCTCTGTTACGGGACCTCTCTCCTCTGCCTGGGTGCCTGGGCCTATATGTGTGACAGTGGCCTGTTCCAGTGGTGGGTGACGTGAAGCCTGATTCTCTGCTATGACATGAATACAGATTCTGCGCTGACATAAGGCCAGATTCTCTGTTACGGGACCTCTCTCCTCTGCCTGGGTGCCTGGGCCTAAATGTGTGACAGTGGCCTGTTCCAGTGGTGGGTGACGTGAAGCCTGATTCTCTGCTATGACATCAAGACAGATTCTGCGCTGACATAAGGCCAGATTCTCTGTTACGGGACCTCTCTCCTCTGCCTGGGTGCCTGGGCCTAAATGTGTGACAGTGGCCTGTTAAAGTGGTGGGTGACGTGAAGCCTGATTCTCTGCTATGACATGAAGACAGATTCTGCGCTGACATAAGGCCAGATTCTCTGTTACGGGACCTCTCTCCTCTGCCTGGGTGCCTGGGCCTAAATGTGTGACAGTGGCCTGTTCCAGTGGTGGGTGACGTGAAGCCTGATTCTCTGCTATGACATGAATACAGATTCTGCGCTGACATAAGGCCAGATTCTCTGTTACGGGACCTCTCTCCTCTGCCTGGGTGCCTGGGCCTAAATGTGTGACAGTGGCCTGTTCCAGTGGTGGGTGACGTGAAGCCTGATTCTCTGCTATGACATGAAGACAGATTCTGTGCTGACATAAGGCCAGATTCTCTGTTACGGGACCTCTCTCCTCTGCCTGGGTGCCTGGGCCTAAATGTGTGACAGTGGCCTGTTCCAGTGGTGGGTGACGTGAAGCCTGATTCTCTGCTATGACATGAAGACAGATTCTGCGCTGACATAAGGCCAGATTCTCTGTTACGGGACCGCTCTCCTCTGTCTGGGTGCCGGGGCCTAAATGTGTGACAGTGGCCTGTTCCAGTGGTAGGTGACGTGAAGCCTGATTCTCTGCTATGACATGAAGACAGATTCTGCGCTGACATAAGGCCAGATTCTCTGTTACGGGACCTCTCTCCTCTGCCTGGGTGCCTGGGCCTAAATGTATGACAGTGGCCTGTTCCAGTGGTGGGTGACGTGAAGCCTGATTCTCTGCTATGACATGAAGACAGATTCTGCGCTGACATAAGGCCAGATTCTCTGTTACGGGACCGCTCTCCTCTGTCTGGGTGCCGGGGCCTAAATGTGTGACAGTGGCCTGTTCCAGTGGTGGGTGACGTGAAGCCTGATTCTCTGCTATGACATGAAGACAGATTCTGTGCTGACATCAGGCCAGATTCTCTGTTACGGGACCTCTCTCCTCTGCCTGGGTGCCGGGGCCTTAATGTGTGACAGTGGCCTGTTCCAGTGGTGGGTGACGTGGAGCCTGATTCTCTGCTATGACATGAAGACTGATTCTGCGCTGACACGAAGCCAGATTCTCTGCTATGGCATGAAGAGACTGATTCTCTGCTGACATGAAGCCAGATTCTTTGGTATGGCATGAAGAGACTGATTCTCTGCTGACGTGAAGCCAGATTCTCTGCTATGGGACCTCTGTCCAATTGATATTGGTTCATTTTTATTTTTTTAATTTTAATTTTAATTCATTTCCCTATCCACATTTGTTTGCAGGGGATTTACCTACATGTTGCTGCTTTTTGCAGCCCTCTAGCTCTTTCCTGGGCTGTTTTACAGCCTTTTTAGTGCCGAAAAGTTCGGGTCCCCATTGACTTCAATGGGGTTCGGGTTCGGGACGAAGTTCGGATCGGGTTCGGATCCCGAACCCGAACATTTCCGGGAAGTTCGGCCGAACTTCTCGAACCCGAACATCCAGGTGTTCGCTCAACTCTAGAGATGAGTGGTACCCAGTGGGGTCTTCTGCTATTGTAGCCCATCCGCCTCAAGGTCGTGCGTGTTGTGGCTTCACAAATGCTTTGCTGCATATCTCGGTTGTAACGAGTGGTTATTTCAGTCAACATTGCTCTTCTTTTTTTTTTTATAATCTTTTTATTGAAGTGGAAGATTACATACAGTAAATATGCAAGTACAAGACATGGAATAATGACAGTTTAGCAGGTATTATTGCACAAGCAAACATCTTAGGTCATTTCTCAAATTCACAAATCCACAAATTTTTATTTTTAATTTTCTCCCCTCCCAACCTCAAACCCTCTTCCCTCCCCTCCCGCCTCCCAAAACCTCCCAGTTTAGGAACACTGATTTGAGACTATTGTGATTTCAGTATGCCTTATATAAAAATGTCAATTATATCTTAAATCTAAAATTCCCTTGCGCCAGATTATGCTTCCAATTTCCCTAATTTCCCTAATCTAGCAAGTTGCGCTTCCAGGTACCATTTAGTCAATTTGAACGGGTCCATGAGCTCCTCAATCTCGCCACGTGATAATAACTTTTCTACGAAACTCCTCCATTTTTTGATGAAGTTCTCGACTAAGCGCTCCTTATCCTGTTCTACCTCTAATCTTTCTAAATATAGGACAGCCTTCATCATTCCAATCACCTCCTCCCACGACGTGCCCTTCCCCTTCCAACCAATGCCTTAAAAAAGCTTTCTTTACTGACATCAACATAAGATGTACCCCTCCTTTAGTGACCACTGTTCCTATTTCCTCGTCCTGGTTTCTGGGTATATAATAAAAAATACATTGTTGGGGCGTTAATCCCACAGTCTCCCCCCAAATTTATTTTATTGTGTCTACCGACTGCTGCCATAAAGGTCTCACTTTTGGGCATTCCCATATAGAGTGTAACAGCCCAGCCCTTGGGAGATCACATTTGGGACATTTTCGCAAATAATGGGCCGGGGCATCACGATATGACAAGTTAAAGGCGTATGTCGCCCTATGCATAAGTCTTAGTTGCGATTCCCTCCACTGTTCATTGTATGTTGCCCGCCTCACCAAGTCAAGACCCTCTCATTTTTTTTGCAATATTCTGGTCTGACAGCTCCCTTTCCCAAGGTTTATAGGCCCCTTTTACCAAGCCTATCGTCTGGATGTTTTGGAGCTTCCGGTGCAAGTCTGATAGAGACATATGGGAACTATTTCTGCCTAATAAAGCCGCAAACCACCCAACCTCTCCATGTCACCCAGAGAACTCGCCTGTGCTTTACAATAGCTTCTAATTTGTTGATAGGGAAGATAGTGCGCGTCTTGTAAGTCGTATTTTCTTTTTAACTGTTCCCAGGATAGCCATTGGGTATTGTTATCCTGCAGTAGGTCATTAAGTATTGTGATATTTTTGTCTTTCCATACCTGGAATAAAGTGTTCTCCCTGCCCTGGGGAAAAGCCGGAAGCGACCACAGTGGCAGTCTAGGAGAGATGTAGTAAGGGAGCCCATAAATCTTTCTAATAGCCTTCCACGCCATTATGGTACCTTTCAAAAGGACGGCTTGTCTAATTGACGTTGGGATATCTCTTAATTTGGAATGCAGTAGGGCCTCTAGGTTCTCTCTACCAGCTAATTCCTTCTCAAACAAAATCGCAGAGTAGTATTCAGTACCCCATACCCAATCTCTTACATGCCTGAATAACGTCGCCAGATTATAGTGACAAATATTTGGAAGTTGCAACCCTCCTTCGTACTTCAGCATCGTCAGTTTGGCATAGGCAATACGAGGTCGTTTAGTTTTCCACAGGAAACGATTAAACGCTCTCTGCATCCTCGCAACATCTACATGCTTTAGTAACAGCGGAATCATTTGAAGTGGGTAAAGTAGTTTCGGGAAGCTTATCATTTTGATTAAGTGGGCTCTACCGCACAAGGACAGGGGCAGGTCCCGCCATTTTTCCAACTCTGTTTCTATTTTCAAGAAAAGAGGGGGATAATTTAGTGTGTACAGCGAGTTCGGGGTGCGTCCAATCTTAATGCCTAAGTAAGTTATATAATCTTTCCGAACTTCAACCCCATTTATCACGCGGTTCCCCGAGTGCGTTTTTTGTCCTAAAAACAATAACTGACTCTTGTCTACGTTGACCCTATAACCAGTCACCTTCCCGTAAGCGCTTAGCGCTTCTAGTATCTTTCCTAATTGGAGCTCGGGGGCCCCAAGATACAGCAGGATGTCATCCGCAAAACAACTAACTTTTAATTCTTAACTACCTATTTTAATCCCCTCAAAAACGTCAGATTTTATCAGCCATCTTGCCAGAGGTTCCATCGCCATGTTGAAGAGTAACGGGGATAAGGGGCACCCCTGACGTGTTCCTTTGCCAAGTATAATGGGTTTGGATAGGAATCCTGGTATATTTACTCTCGCCTGGGGATTTTCATAAAGCGCCGTCAGGTAATTTCTAAAGTGTCCCTTAATGTTAAACCTATCCAGCACCATGTCCAGCCATCGCCAGTTGACATTATCAAAAGCCTTTTCGGCGTCAATTGCAAGCAACGCTGGACAGGGTTCTGTTTTTATTTCCCTGTGTGTATTTAAGCTGGCTAGGACTTTGCGAATATTTGTAACCGCTGATCTGCCCTTCATAAACCCCACTTGGTGTGGACCAATTAGTTCAGGCATGCAATTGGCCAACCTATTGGCCAAGAGCTTTTATAGGATCTTGACATCCTGATATATTAAGGAAATCGGCCTATACGCACTTGGCTGGGTCAAGTCCCTCCCCGGTTTTGGGGGAATCTTAATATAGGCCATTTTTCCTGTATCAGGCAGACTTCCCCCTAGCATGATGTTGTTAAACAATCTGGTCAAAGTCGGAACCACTTCTTGGTTCATTGATTTGTAAAATTCTGCAGGGAACCCGTCAGAGCCTGGTGCTTTGCAGTTTGAAAGGGTTTTTATGGTCGCCCGGACTTCCTCCTCCCTTATTTCGCCGTTTAAGGCCTCTAACATTTCCGCCGGCAATCGTGGTAGGTCCACCTTATCTAAGATTTCCCTTGCTTCCATAGGATCAAATGGATCGCTAGAATACAGTGCCTGATAAAATTCTCCCAAGATGTCCACCACTTCCTTCGGTTGGGTGCATAACCTGCCTAGCTTATCTTTTAGGGGGTGCAGCATAGATTGTTTGGCAAAGGGGCGCGTTAAATTGGCCAGTAATCGGCCAGCTTTATTACCTAGGCGGAAAAACTTTGCCCTTTGGTAGTCCCCAAACCATTTTTCCCGTTTTTCTTGGCAATAATCGAAATTATGCTTAGCAGTAACCCAAGTTAATTTATTGGGATCCGTGGGATTTTGCAAGAATTTGGTGTATGCCTCCCGTACCTGCATCGTGGCTTTATCATACTTTTCCCTCGCCTCTCGCTTCTTCCCTATCGTGTATGACATTATCCGGCCTCTCAGTACCGCCTTAGCCGCATCCCAGAATAGGCCCTGATTTGTTACATGCTCCGCATTATCCTGTGTATACTCCTACCACCAGCCTTTTAGCTTATCTATGAACTCCTTGTCATTTGACAGATGCTGCGGCATTTTCCAAGTGATGTCCTGTCCCCTAGGAACAGTGTCCATGAGCTCCATAACCACTGGGGCATGGTCCGAGATTAACAGATCAGAGATCTCCACCGTTTTTACTTTGGATAGCAATCCCGGAGATGTTAGGAGATAATCAATCCTGGACCATGACCCCTGGGCATGAGAGAAATGGGTGTACTCGCGGTCTTCCGGGTGATTGTATTGCCATGCATCATGCAATCCTGTATTTTGCATTAACGGGAACAGCGTTTGGGTTCGATGTCTTTTAATCGCAAGCACCCCCCGTTTCCTGTCTTCCTGTTCGTTATGTACCCGGTTAAAGTCGCCCGCTACCAATAACAACTGTGAGTCCTCTATAAGAATGTCCCTCTCTAGAACCTCGTAAAAAATAGTCTGGGAAGTATTAGGGGCATAGACATTGTGCATTACCAACCGACCTACTGGTGAATTTCTACATAGACGCATCCATCTCCCCAGTTTGTCTATTGTCATAGATGAAACCTCGTAACGCAGGCGTTTATGAAAAAGAACTATAGTTCCAGCCTTTTTGCCTGTTGAAGGCGATCCCATTACTTGTCCCACCCATAGTTTTCGCATCCTAACAAAATCTGCTTCTTCCAAGTGGGTCTCCTGCAGAAACGCGACATCAACCCTAAGTTTTCTAAGATGGCACAGTACTGCCATTCTTTTAGCAGGGGATCGAAGATCTTTAACATTCCATGTGGCCACTCTCATAATTATTTCTCAATTTAAAGATTTCTGCAGGAGAACCCGCATGGAACAAACAGCCCACGTATCTCACATGATAGCTACCAGGCATCTTCACTACAATTTGACTCAAATCAGTATTAGTCCCTTCCCCCCCTCCCATATCCCCATAACCAACCCCACAACAGAAACATCCATGTTTTCGACTTCACTTTTTTCGCGCATCCTACAGTGTAGCTGTTGTCGCTACCAAAATCTAACATTTTCATAGACTCACTTTCCTTGTGTCCCGCTCTCCAGCCCATAATATTAAGTATAACAGGTATCTATAATCTCAACAAAAATGAACTATAAGTCCACTGATTTCTCACGTGTCCCTTCAGGGATTCGTCATCAGAGGCAAACCACTCTCAAGGTTGCCCGCCTTCATTCAGGTTCGGTCTCCCGCCGATCTGTTCCCTTGGCTCGTGGCGTCGATCTGCCTGGACTTTGTCTGGCCCCTCTTCCTCTGGCTGAAGTTGCGGATCTTTGGGAGGAAGACATGACTATGTCCGAGTATAATGGATCAAACTCCAGCGCTTCCCTCGCTTCTCCTGGTGAATGAAAGGTATCAATTGACCCATCCTGGCGGAAAATCCTCAGGGTGGCAGGATATAATAAAGCAAATTTGATCTTATTCTTTGCCAGTGAAGAACAAACTGGGGTGAATTCCTTCCTTCGCTTCGCCACCTCAGCGGAATAGTCACTGAAAAGCAGGATCTTGTTGCCCCGGATTATTAGGGGCTGTTCTTTGCGCCTGAACTTCGCCAATATGGCCTCTTTGGCCGCATAATTCAGGTACTTCACAATTGTAGCTCTGGGCCTTGTGTTATTAAATCGTGATCCTGTTGGTAGTGGTGGTCCCAAACGGTGCGCTCTCTCTACTACGCACGCACCTCTCAGACCCAACGCTTGCGGTATCTCCGCCTCACAGATGTCTGCCAACTGGTTCGGAGGGATCGACTCTGGCAGACCAATTATTCGTAAATTGCTCCTCCTGGAGCGGTTCTCCAAGTCGTCAATCTTCTCCTTCAGGAACTGGTTACTACGCAAGAGGTCAGTGATATTGCTTTGGGCTTTCTCCAGCTCTTCTTCGACTAGTACCATTCTTTGTTGTACCTCAGTAATCTGGGTGGTGTGCTGCGACACTTCAGATTGCAGTTGCTGTAAAGCCATTGCGACTGTGGCCTCTAGAGAGGCTTTTATATCTGGTGCCAGGAGTTTAGCTACTTCTATAGCCATGGATTTGCACGAGGTCATCAAATCTCCTTTCGGGAGGTGCCCGCAATCCCCCTCTTCATCCTCCGAACCAGACGCTTCGGTACTTCTCTGTGTCGACTGAGAAGTCGAGCGGGTGAACCTATGGCGCTTTTCGGCCACCGGTGCCATCTTGCCTCTGGCTTTCTGATCGTCGCCTGTAGGGAGTGCTGACTGAACCTCCTTTTGCGAACCGCCTCTGACCACAAATTTTTCCATGGGTGGCCCCCCGTTGTTCTTGGGGGTTTTGGGGGAAAATCTTTGCCCTGGTAAGCGGCGGGTTCGCGAATTTCGGGCTGACCGAGCGGAGCGCTTCTCACTAGCGGCTGGTCATGCGCGCCGGAACCGGAAGTCTAACATTGCTCTTCTATCAGCTTCAATCAGTCGGCCCATTCTCCTCTGACCTCTAGCATCCACAAGGCATTTTTGCCAACAGGACTACCGCATACTGGATGTTTTTCCCTTTTCACACCATTCTTTGTAAACCCTAGAAATGGTTGTGCGTGAAAATCCCAGTAACTGAGCAGATTGTGAAATACTCAGACCGGCCCGTCTGGCACAAACAACCATGCCACGCTCAAAATTGCTTAAATCACCTTTCTTTCCCATTCTGACATTCAGTTTGGAGTTCAGGAGATTGTCTTGACCAGGACCAACCCCCTAAATGCATTGAATCAACTGCCATGTGATTGGTTGATTAGATAATTGCATTAATGAGAAATAGAACAGGTGTTCCTAATAATTCTTTAGGTGAGTGTATGTCCAGAAGTGGCATTCCACATATAAAATGTTTCTTCTATGTTTAGTAATCTTTGTAGAATGTATGCAGTCTCTTTTGTATCTGTGAGATACTGCTAGAATTGTATCAAAGTTTGATCGTTGAGAACAAGTCCTTGATGTATATCTGGGTACAGTTTATTATTTCCCCTTCTAATGTCTTAGTATAATGCCTCACAAGTTTTGACCCACTATGTGGGCTTACCTTTGCCTATATTTCTTCGCTTACTGAAACTTGTAGATAAGTTTACACTCCGTGATGTGTGCCGGCGTCCCGGCTATGGAGTTGGTCGCGTCCCACGTGTCTCTCAGCTGGTTGCAAGATCCGACTCAGTGGGAGAGTTGCGTACTTCTCAGGCGCAGGTAGATAACGTCTTGAGGGCTTTTCTCATAGAACAAAGGAATTCCTTTTTCTTTACAGTGCACTTATGTCCATAGACGACGGGGTATTTGTCCAAAGTATTACGCCAGACGCGTTTCGGGGAGACGCTGTCCCCTTCCTCAGTGGCATACCCCAATTCTTTAAGTCGTTGTAATTTATACTAATCATCGGTCTGTCTCAAGAGCCGATCTAGATCTGGATTATGTCCCAAAAACCGGTCTGGATCTGGTTTTTGCATGTCATTTTACATCCCTGCGGTTCACTTGCAATTTTGGTGCGTTTTTTCTACTATATTTAAATTTTTTGTGCCTCTAATTTAGTCCACTCAAAATTATTCCAAAATTATTTCCCCAAAGCTCTTCATTTTCATATTGCTGTCTTCTATATATGAAGTTTTTTATGTTTCCTTCAATATATGTTACTACTGCCAATTTTACTTAAAATTTTACTTAAAAACACCCTACTAAACATATGTATGCAATAAATATATATAAAAAATTTATAATTAAAAGCATATAATTGAAACATATAAGTCAACTGCAGACTTTCACAGCTTTTATATCGGGGGGGATATTTTCCCTCTATCGATGGGTCTCCTCGGAATCATTTTTGACTAAAAACGCATCTGCGGTTTGGTTGCGTTTTTTTTCAAATAGGTTGCGTTTTAACTTCTATCATTGTTTTTATGATTTATAAGATCCACTTTAAACATTTCACATATGAAATTCATAACTTATTTTCGACTGGACGATATATAGGAGAAAGGGGGGCCCATGTGGGGTAGAGGGAGAGTTGCAGTGCTGGAATAAACAGCCTGATATGCAACTCTACATCGACGCCCACACGAACCACCCAATTTTTATATAAAGCCGAATATTTCTAGTTCAGCATTTAAACCTCTCAGTAGCAGGCTACCAAATTCATAAATCTTCCTCGATTCTGCCCTCGATAGTCTCTCAATCTGGTTTCCTCCCCGCCAATGTTTTTCCACCTTCTCCAGTGCCATGAAGGAGAGACCTGTAGGATCTTGATTATGTGCATCCTTGAAATGTCTGGACAGTGAATGTTTTTCATAACCCTTGGTAATGTTGTTCAAGTGTTCTGCTATCCTGACTTTTAAGGTGCGTTTTGTTCTCCCTATGTACTGTCTCCAACATGGACACTGGATCAGGTATATAACATTGTTAGAATTGCAGGTGAGGAAGTGTTTAATGGTCATTGAATGAGAGTTTTGTGTAGAGATAACTGATGTAGTTTTTCTTGGGAATTTGGTTTTCCTACAGCCTAGGCATTTCCCACATCTAAAGAAACCTTTTGGTTGAAGCCAATTTGTCATTAGGCCTTTTTTACGTCTCTCTTTCACTGAGGGGGCTACTTGGATTCTCCATTCTCCTATATATCGTCCAGTCGAAAAGAAGTTATACATTTTATATGTGAAATGTTTAAAGTGGATCTTATAAATCATAAAAACAATGATCGAAGTTAAAACGCAACCTATTTGAAAAAAAAGCAACCAAACCGCAGATTCGTTTTTAGCCAAAAATGATTCCGAGGAGACCCATCAATAGAGGGAAAATATCTGTGAAAGTCTGCAGTTGACATATGTTTTAATTATATGCTTTTAATTATTAATTTTTTATATATATTTATTGCATACATATGTTTAGTAGGGTGTTTTTAAGTAAAATTTTAAGTAAAATTGGCAGTAGTAACATATATTGAAGGAAACATAAAAAACTTCATATATAGAAGACAGTAATATGAAAATGAAGAGCTTTGGGGAAATAATTTTGGAACAATTTTGAGTGGACTAAATTATAGGCACAAAAATTTGAAATATAGTAGAAAAAACGCACCTTTGTGAAAAATGCCGCACCAAAATCGCAAGTAAACCGCAGGGATGTGAAATGACATGCAAAAAGCAGATCCAGACCGGTTTTTGGGACATAATCCAGATCCAGATCGGCTCTTGAGACAGACCGATGATTAGCATAAATTACAACATCTTAAAGAATTGGGGTATGCCACTGAGGAAGGGGACAGCGTCTCCCCGAAACGCGTCTGGCGTAATACTTTGGACAAATACCTCGTCGTCTATGGACATAAGTGCACTGTAAAGTAAAAAGGAATTCCTTTGTTCTATGATAAAAGCCCTCAAGACGTCATCTACCTGCGCTTGAGAAGTACGCAACTCTCCCACTGAGTCGGATCTTGCAACCAGCTGAGAGAAACGTGGGACGCGACCAACTCCATAGCCGGGACGCCGGCACACATCACGGAGTGTAAACTTATCAACAAGTTTCAGTAAGCGAAGAAATATAGGCAAAGGTAAGCCCACATAGTGGGTCAAAACTTGTGAGGCATTATACTAAGACATTAGAAGGGGAAATAATAAACTGTACCCAGATATACATCAAGGAATCAAGGACTTGTTCTCAACGATCAAACTTTAATACAATTCTAGCAGTATCTCACAGATATAAAAGACACTGCATACATTCTACAAAGATTACTAAACATAGAAGAAACATTGTATATGTGGAATGCCACTTCTGGACATATGTTGAATCGATACTGAACACCCAGCGGTATTTAAGCACACAAGTGCATTATAAATATAAGCAACATATTTTTATAGATAGATGCGTGATAATTAGAGTTGAGCGAACACCTGGATGTTCGGGTTCGAGAAGTTGGGCCGAACTTCCCGGATATGTTCGGGTTCGGGATCCGAACCCGACCCGAACTTCGTCCCGGACCCGAACCCCAGTGAAGTCAATGGGGACCCGAACTTTTCGGCACTAAAAAGGCTGTAAAACAGCCCAGGAAAGAGCTAGAGGGCTGCAAAAGGCAGCAACATGTAGATAAATCCCCTGCAAACAAATGTGGATAGGGAAATGAATTAAAATAAAAATAAAAAAAATAAAAATGACCCAATATCAATTGGACAGAGGTCCCATAGCAGAGAATCTGGCTTCACGTCAGCAGAGAATCAGTCTCTTCATGCCATAGCAAAGAATCTGGCTTCATGTCAGCAGAGAATCAGTCTCTTCATGCCATAGCAGAGAATCTGGCTTCATGTCAGCGCAGAATCAGTCTTCATGTCATAGCAGAGAATCAGGCTTCACGTCACCCACCACTGGAACAGGCCACTGTCACATATTTAGGCCCCGGCACCCAGACAGAGGAGAGAGGTCCCGTAACAGAGAATCTGGCCTTATGTCAGCACAGAATCTGTCTTCATGTCATAGCAGAGAATCAGGCTTCACGTCACCCACCACTGGAACAGGCCACTGTCACATATTTAGGCCCCGGCACCCAGACAGAGGAGAGAGGTCCCGTAACAGAGAATTTGGCCTTATGTCAGCACAGAATCTGTCTTCATGTCATAGCGGAGAATCAGGCTTCACGTCACCCACCACTGGAACAGGCCAGTGTCACACATTTAGGCCCCGGCACCCAAGCAGAGGAGAGAGGTCCCGTAACAGAGAATCTGGCCTTATGTCAGCACAGAATCTGTCTTCATGTCATAGCAGAGAATCAGGCTTCACGTCACCCACCACTGGAACAGGCCACTGTCACACATTTAGGCCCAGGCACCCAGACAGAGAAGAGAGGTCCCGTAACAGAGAATCTGGCCTTATGTCAGCACAGAATCTCTCTTCATGTCATAGCAGAGAATCAGGCTTCAGGCCACTGTCACACATTTAGGCCCAGGCACCCAGACAGAGGAGAGAGGTCCCGTAACAGAGAATCTGGCCTTATGTCAGCGCAGAATCAGTTTTCATGTCATAGCAGAGAATCAGGCATCACGTCACCCACCACTGGAACAGGCCACTGTCACACATTTAGGCCCAGGCACCCAGGCAGAGGAGAGAGGTCCCGTAACAGAGAATCTGGCCTTATGTCAGCGCAGAATCAGTCTTCATGTCATAGCAGAGAATCAGGCATCACGTCACCCACCACTGGAACAGGCCACTGTCACACATTTAGGCCCCGGCACCCAGACAGAGGAGAGGTTCATTCAACTTTGGGTTGCCCCGCAATATAATGGTAAAATGAAAATAAAAATAGTATTGAATGAGGAAGTGCCCTGGAGTAGAATAATATATTGTTAAGGGGAGGTAGTTAATATCTAATCTGCACAAGGGGTGGACAGGTCCTGTGGGATCCATGCCTGGTTCATTTTTATGAACGTCAGCTTGTCCACATTGGCTGTAGACAGGCGGCTGCGTTTGTCTGTAATGACGCCCCCTGCCGTGCTGAATACACGTTCAGACAAAACGATGGCCGCCGGGCAGGCCAGCACCTCCAAGGCATAAAAGGCTAGCTCTGGACACGTGGACAATTTGGAGACCCAGAAGTTGAATGGGGCCGAACCATCAGTCAGTACGTGGCGGGGTGTGCACAGGTACTGTTCCACCATGTTGGTGAAATGTTGCCTCCTGCTAACACGTTCCGTATCAGGTGGTGGTGCAGTTAGCTGTGGCGTGGTGACAAAACTTTTCCACATCTCTGCCATGCTAACCCTGCCCTCAGAGGAGCTGGCCGTGACACAGCTGCGTTGGCGACCTCTTGCTCCTCCTCTGCCTTCGCCTTGGGCTTCCACTGGTTCCCCTGTGACATTTGGGAATGCTCTCAGTAGCGCGTCTACCAACGTGCGCTTGTACTCGCGCATCTTCCTATCACGCTCCAGTGTAGGAAGTAAGGTGGGCACATTGTCTTTGTACCGGGGATCCAGCAGGGTGGCAACCCAGTAGTCCGCACACCTTAAAATGTGGGCAACTCTGCTGTCGTTGCGCAGGCACTGCAGCATGTAGTCGCTCATGTGTGCCAGGCTGCCCAGAGGTAAGGACAAGCTGTCCTCTGTGGGAGACGTATCATCATCGTCCTGTGTTTCCCCCCAGCCATGCACCAGTGATGGGCCCGAGCTGCTTTGGGTGCCACCCCGCTGTGAACATGCTTCATCCTCATCCTCCTCCACCTCCTCCTCATCCTCGTCCTCCTCGTCCTCCAGTAGCGGGCCCTGTCTGGCCACATTTGTACCTGGCCTCTGGTGTTGCAAAAAACCTCCCTCTGAGTCACTTCGAAGAGACTGGCCTGAAAGTGCTAAAAATGACCCCTCTTCCTCCTCTTCCTCCTGGGCCACCTCCTCTTCCATCATCGCCCTAAGTGTTTTCTCAAGGAGACATAGAAGTGGTATTGTAACGCTGATAACGGCGTCATCGCCACTGGCCATGTTGGTGGAGTACTCGAAACAGCGCAACAGGGCACACAGGTCTCGCATGGAGGCCCAGTCATTAGTGGTGAAGTGGTGCTGTTCCGCAGTGCGACTGACCCGTGCGTGCTGCAGCTGAAACTCCACTATGGCCTGCTGCTGCTCGCACAGTCTGTCCAGCATGTGCAAGGTGGAGTTCCACCTGGTGGGCACATCGCATATGAGGCGGTGAGCAGGAAGGCCGAAGTTACGCTGTAGCGCAGACAGGCGAACAGCAGCAGGGTGTGAACGCCGGAAGCGCGAACAGACGGCCCGCACTTTATGCAGCAGCTCTGACATGTCGGGGTAGTTGCGAATGAACTTCTGCACCACCAAATTCAGCACATGCGCCAGGCAAGGGATGTGTGTCAAACCGGCCAATCCCAGAGCTGCAACGAGATTTCACCCATTATCGCACACCACCAGGCCGGGCTTGAGGCTCACCGGCAGCAACCACTCGTCGGTCTGTTGTTCTATACCCCGCCACAACTCCTGTGCGGTGTGGGGCCTGTCCCCCAAACATATGAGTTTCAGAACAGCCTGCTGACGTTTACCCCGGGCTGTGCTGAAGTTGGTGGTGAAGGTGTGTGGCTGACTGGATGAGCAGGTGGAAGAAGAGGAGGAGGAAGCTGAGTAGGAGGAGGAGGAGACAGGAGGCAAAGAATGTTGCCCTGCGATCCTTGGCGGCGGAAGGACGTGCGCCAAACAGCTCTCCGCCTGGGGCCCAGCCGCCACTACATTTACCCAGTGTGCAGTTAGGGAGATATAGCGTCCCTGGCCGTGCTTACTGGTCCACGTATCTGTGGTTAGGTGGACCTTGCCACAGATGGCGTTGCGCAGTGCACACTTGATTTTATCGGACACTTGGTTGTGCAGGGAAGGCACGGCTCTCTTGGAGAAGTAGTGGCGGCTGGGAACAACATACTGTGGGACAGCAAGCGACATGAGCTGTTTGAAGCTGTCTGTGTCCACCAGCCTAAATTACAGCATTTCATAGGCCAGTAGTTTAGATATGCTGGCATTCAGGGCCAGGGATCGAGGGTGGCTAGGTGGGAATTTACGCTTTCTCTCAAATGTTTGTGAGATGGAGAGCTGAACGCTTCCGTGTGACATGGTTGAGATGCTTGGTGACGCAGGTGGTGGTGTTGGTGGTACATCCCATGTTTGCTGGGCGGCAGGTGCCAACGTTCCTCCAGAGGCGGAGGAAGAGGCCGAGGCGGCGGCAGCAGCAGAAGAGGCCGAGGCGGCAGCAGCAGAAGAGGTAGCAGGGGGAGCCTGAGTGACTTCCTTGTTTTTAAGGTGTTTACTCCACTGCAGTTCATGCTTTGCATGCAGGTGCCTGGTCATGCAGGTTGTGCTAAGGTTCAGAACGTTAATGCCTCGCTTCAGGCTCTGATGGCACAGCGTGCAAACCACTCGGGTCTTGTCGTCAGCACATTGTTTGAAGAAGTGCCATGCCAGGGAACTCCTTGAAGCTGCCTTTGGGGTGCTCGGTCCCAGATGGCGGCGGTCAGTAGCAGGCGGAGTCTCTTGGCGGCAGGTGTTCTGATTTTGCCCACTGCTCCCTCTTTTGCTACGCTGTTGGCTCGGTCTCACCACTGCCTCTTCCTCCGAACTGTGAAAGTCAGTGGCACGACCTTCATTCCATGTGGGGTCTAGGACCTCATCGTCCCCTGCATCGTCTTCCACCCAGTCTTGATCCCTGACCTCCTGTTCAGTCTGCACACTGCAGAAAGACGCAGCAGTTGGCACCTGTGTTTCGTCATCATCAGAGACGTGCTGAGGTGGTATTCCCATGTCCTCATCATCAGGAAAAATAAGTGGTTGTGCGTTAGTGCATTCTATCTCTTCCACCCCTGGGGAAGGGCTAGGTGGATGCCCTTGGGAAACCCTGGCAGCAGAGTCTTCAAACAGCATAAGAGATGATATGCATGGGGGTGATGTGACAGACCGATGGGCTTGGTTTTCATGCGCCATCTGTGCGCTTTCTGCAGGAGACTGGGTGGGAGATAATGTGAACGTGCTGGATCCACTGTCGGCCACCCAATTGACTAATGCCTGTACCTGCTCAGGCCTTACCATCCTTAGAACGGCATTGGGCCCCACCAAATATCGCTGTAAATTCTGCTGGCTACTGGGACCTGAGGTAGTTGGTTCACTAGGACGTGTGGCTGTGGCAGAACGGCCACGTCCTCTCCCAGCACCAGAGGGTCCACTAACACCACCACGACCATGTCCACGTCCGCATACGCGTCCCTTATTAGATGTTTTCCTCATTGTTCCCGTTTACCACAATTTTGAGAATGGCAAATTTGGGAATAGTTTTTCAACCCAGAACAAAAACTGTCCTTTTACGGTCACTACAAATAACTTGACCAGCTCAAACAGTACAGATTTGGTTGAATAGAAATGTGAGGCCTATTTTTTTTTGCGCTGTGTGACAGGTATAGGTTTAATCACAGAATTAGACTTGTATCTGCACGGTAGCGTGTGTGTTAAGTTTTTCTGAATGACACTATCAGCACCTTGAATCTAAGATATCCTTTTTGGGATAGATTTCAAGTAGGCCTCATATAACATAAACTACTTAGTTATTTTGAGAATGGCAAATTTGGGAATAGTTTTTCAACCCAGAACAAAAACTGTGCTTTTACGGTCACTACAAATAACTTGACCAGCTAAAACAGTACAGATTTGGTTGAAAAGAAATGTCAGGTCTATTTTTTAGGCGCTGGGTGACAGGCTCAACTTGCCCCTGATGTAGTATATGGCCAAAAAATAACCACACTATTGATGGTTAAATGCAATTGGGTGACACAGGCTCAGCCTGCACCTGATGTAGTATATGGCCAAAAATTAACCACACTGTTGAGAGTTAAATGCACTTGGGTGACACAGGCTCAGCCTGCACCTGATGTAGTATATGGCCAAAAATTAACCACACTGTTGATGGTTAAATGCACTTGGGTGACACAGGCTCAGCCTGCACCTGATGTAGTATATGGCCAAAAAATAACCACACTGTTGATGGTTAAATGCACTTGGGTGACACAGGCTCAGCCTGCACCTGATGTAGTATATGGCCAAAAAATAACCAGACTGTTGATGGTTAAATGCACTTCGGTGACACAGGCTCAGCCTGCAGCTGATGTAGGATATAGCAAAAAATAACCACACTATTGATGGTTAAAAGCACTTGGTGGTAGCTTGTACTGGCGCACCACAAGCCACAAAATGGCCGCCGATCACCCCAGAAAAAAGTGATCTAAAAACGCTCTGGGCAGCCTAAAAAAAGTGAGCAAGTCGATATTAGCACTTCAATGATCCACAGCTGGAGATCGATCACTGAATTAAGTCTTTTGGAGGAGTTAATCTGCCTAATCTCGCTCTAACGTCGCAGCAGCAACCTCTCCCTTTGCTTGAATCAGCAGAGTGACGTGCAGCGCTACGTGACCCAAGCTTATATAGAGGCTGGGTCACATGCTGCACTGGCCAATCACAGCCATGCCAATAGTAGGCAAGACTGTGATGGCCTCTTGGGGCAAGTAGTATGACGCTTGTTGATTGGCTGCTTTGCAGCCTTTCAAAAAGCGCCAAGAAAGCACCGAACACCGAACCCGAACCCGGACTTTTATGAAAATGTTCGGGTTCGGGTCCGTGTCACGGACACCCCAAAATTCGGTTCGAACCCGAACTATACAGTTCGGGTTCGCTCATCCCTAGTGATAATCTCATCTATGAAATTATAGGAGATTATTGCTGAATTGAACAGGGGCTGACCGTTCCATTTATCCTCCCACTGAATCTAAATATAACTCTCAGGACTTGTACTGAATATTAAAGTGAGGATATTTGAGCCACCAGTCTCAGTCCAAAATGACACACTATTAATTGTCAATTGTTTCCTATTGTATTTTAATATATTGTTTTTTATTGCTTATTCTTATATTGCCATTTTTATTGTGATTTTACTGTAAGTTTTATGAATAAACTGTGTCCTATATCTCCATATCCCATCCATATCTTTTCTACAAGGTTGAGAATATGTTCTGAATCCTCGAAGATTTTGGTGGGGACAACATAGCCGCAAGTTTTGCAGGGATGACTGCCGCACCGTGTGAACCCGGTGTATTTAAGCCAGGTATTGGTCTGAGTTTTTTTCGAAGCTGATTTAAATAATGAAGGAGACAGTGATGAAGCCAGCGTGGGAGACTGTCTGGCTGCCACTCTGTAGCCATCCTGCAGTAAACCATGTAAAATTTTGTCATCATATAGGATCGATATACATTTCGATACTACTCGTTTGACCTGCAGAAATTGATTACTGTAGGTAAGAACCAAAGTAGGTGGGTTAATGCGATCTTTTACCCCTGCTGTATTTCCTTCCTTCCCTGCCCTATCATCTCTCCCAAAAAGTAATGTCTTGCGACTTTTCGTCTGTGCTATTTTTTCGGCTCTCTTGATCATCCAGGTGGGATAACCCCTTACTAATAATCGTGATGTGATGAATCGGTATTGGGATGTGAAGGTCGTATCATCACTGCAATTTCTTCTGGCACACAGCATCTCTCCTACCGGGATAGACTTAATAGTATGTGTTAAGGCTGGCCGCAGGCTAGCCTGGGTTTGTGGGAGGGGCCGGTACCTGTCTTAAGCAGTCTGGCTCTCCCAGGCAGCACGTCGGCATTCGGACAACTGCTACTTCCGGGTGTGACGTCATCAGCAAGCGTCCTGCACGAGTCGGATCTCAGAGAAGCCGGGTGTACCTTTCCCTTCAGTCTGCAAGCTGTTCAGGTCGTTTTCCAAGATAACTGGTTTGTTTGGGGAGCGTGGCAACGTGGAGGAGGGTAGGAGGGTGTGTAGAGAGGGGGAAGTGTGCCGGAGGATCGCTTCTCCTCACTGCGTTCAGGCACATGCAATTCAAGTTTTGGCACCAATGGGCAGCATTGTCACATAGTTGGAGCTCATTGCCTGTCTCAGCATAACCTGTATCTAAGTTCATACAGGGGCTGCGAGTCATCTGGGCTCAGCAGGTTAAACTCTGGCAGCTGGGTCCTGGTGCCATTACTGAGTTGATTACTTACAAGGTTGCTGCTTGTGCACATGTTTGACACTCATCACATACACTACATACATACCTTAGACACATAGTTCGCACATCAGGCAGTTTGACGAAAAAAAGAAAAAAAAAAAAAAAAAAGGTACAAGTGGATTGTTAAATAAAGTTAAAAAAAAAAAAAAAAGAGTGGGCTGTTCAAATAAAGCAAAAAAAAAAAAAAAAAGGGTACAAGTGGATTGTTAAATAAAGTAAAAAAAAAAAAAAAAAGGTACAAGTGGATTGTTAAATAAAGTAAAAAAAAAAAAAAAAAAGTGGGTTGTTCAAATAAAGAAAAAAAAAAAAAAAAAGATTTTTTTGGGATAAAAAAAAAAAAAAACCTTTATCTACCAAACTTCATCCATACACCTCTAGCATAGGTACATCCGCCAATACAGCTACACGACCGCACGACATACACACCCCGTTTCATCTCGTAGACTAGTGTCATACGTCATACGGTCTGTTTTCCACAAATCCTATACTTACATACATCACCTACCACGTCCGTAGGTTCTTTAGCCCGCAGTATTCGTTTTTAATTAATCTGCCACGTCACAGATTCACACAAACTCGGGCTCGCTTCATACGTCAGTGGAAACGACTATCATACTCCCTGTCAGCCTCGAAGGCTTTTCGTTCAATCGTTTCACGCTGCTGGGGGGGGGGAAGGGGAGGGGCTTAGATTCCGTCATCTTGTTTGTCAGCTTACGGGCAGCAGGTCGTAGGGTTAACAGGTTGTTTTTTTTTCTCTTCTCTTTTTTCTTTCTTCGTTTTTTTTTTTTTTGTTGTTGTTGTTTTGTGGTGTTTGTTGTGTTGTTTGCAGTGGTCTACGCCATCTGCAACTTCAGCCAGTGCAGGCTCCTGCATGTCTGTGCCACATGTTTTAGGGCACATCCGGTCACGGTCTGCACATTGAAGCCGGCGTGACTGAGCCGGGTGAATGTGGAGGCACTAGATCAGCTGCTGCGGCTTCATCCGGTTCAGCAGTTCCGTACATTCCTGGTGGAAGGGTTTTCACGGGGGTTTCACACTGGGCTCATCACCTTGCCCCAGCAGACTCATGAATGCCCCAACTTGCAGTCGGCTTCTAAACATGCTGGTCTGGTGGATTCACTCTTGGCAGTTGAGCTGGACAAGGGTTTCATCATTGGTCCTTTCCAGTCCCCTCCTTTCTGCACTTGGAGGGTGAGCCTGGTGGGGGTGGTGCAGGGAAAATATTCCAATAAATTTTGTTTGATTTATGATTTGTCTGCTCCACATTCTTCCCACGTTCCTAGTCTCAACTCGTTGATTCCGTCCGAGGAATTTTCCTTGAAGTATACTTCCGTAGACCAGGCTATCCAGGTCATTCTTCAGACAGGCATGGGGGCTTGGCTGTCCAAAGCAGATGTCTCTGATGCGTTCAAACTGCTGCCCAATAGCCCATCTCTCTGGCAGTGGCATGGCATCAAATGGAGAGATGCGTACTATTTCGCCACCAAGTTGACGTTTGGTTCCTAGAGCAGCCCCAGTCTGTTTGACAGGTTAGCGCAGGCACTGGAATGGATTTTGTTGGAACAGGGTTGCCAGAATGTCATTCACTACCTGGATGATTTTCTGTTGATCAAAGAACCCTCACAGGCACCTGTTGACTTGCAGGTTCTCTTGCAGGTCTTCAAGGAGTTAAACATTCCAGTGGCCGAACACAAAACAGAAGGGCCTGCGCAGGTTGTCACGTTCTTGGGGATCTCTCTGGTTTCACGTGCCATGTCAGCCAGTCTGCCACAAGACAAACTCGACAGAATCAAATCAGGTGTCCGTTCCTTGCTCATGTCTCAGGTTTGCACCAAGAGAGAATTGCAGTCTCTGTTGGGCATGTTATACTTTGCCATGAGGATCATTCCTCAGGGTAGATCATTCATTTCAAGATTGCTAGTCTTATTACAACAGACCAGTGATTTGGACGCATCAGTGCATCTTAATGCGAACGCCCGAGCAGATCTGTTCATGTGGGACAGATTTCTCAGTGGGTGGAACGGCATTTCCATGTTTATTCAGAGGGCCACTTCTGATTCTCCACACGTATTTTCAGACGCGGCTGCCTCGGTAGGTTTTCGCGGCCATATTTGGCTCACATTGGTTCGCCGGCTCATGGCCCACACACGTGCTACAGTTGCCGGGGTTTTCTCAGATGTCGGCATTGTTCGAGATCTATCCTATCGTAGCAGCTGCTATAGTCTGGGGGCATAGGTGGTCGGGTCACACGGTGGTTTTCCACACTGACAACATGGCGACCGCAGAGAT